>NW_020954548.1:4424985-4459446 GCF_900497805.2 Vombatus ursinus
AAGCTTTCACAGTGATAAATATATGGATGAATAATGGTGAGCACAATTAATTGAAGAGTAGATGTAAGTGATAAAGTTATACTTAAAATTTTAAGATTGTTATCCCTTGCTTATCCTGATATAATGTTAGCAATTTGTTTTGTTTTATTTTAAATTCATGTTTCACTCAACCCTCTTAAGTGATGCAAAATAATGAAAATTATTTAATTAAACATTCATATGAAATATGTAAACAAAGACAGGAAGCCCACTGCAAGAAGAGATAGTACAAGTGGAAGATGCCTAATGATTTCAAAATCAAGAATTTTCTATTCCTAATTAGTGAAATTATTTTAATTATTTTGAAAGACACATTTGTAGTTCTATAAATAAAATTTTCTAAAACAAAAATGAAGAGATGAATTGCTGGAGTTATTATCCTACACTTCAGTTATTCTAGAGCAGTCGGATAGTAATTTGTTATTCTGATTCTGATTGATTAGGGCTCAGGTTTTGCTGAGATTATTATAAAGTCAGCCCAACTTAGTAGAAACAAGGCTGCTCTCAGTCTATATATTCAGATAATTATGAAGATCGAGAAGTCAGAGCCAATGGAAGAAATGAGGCAGTATACCAATTTGTCTTATTGAAGATGTAGTATGATTGACATTTTCTTGATGGGAGATCTGAACAACTGTATCTGGTTTTCTTGCAATCTTCCATTTCTCCAGTCAATTAAGTAAAGCTGAAGTCTGATAATGAGAAACTGAATTCACCACCTAACCCCTCAAACAGGCACTAATTCCCATTTTTTTGTTAGCATTTATGTATTCCCCATTATTCCAGTAACCAATTATTGAAATCTTGGTTACTTCTGAACCATCATTTTCCTTTCCATGCCCCATCTCCCATCCCCCAAATAAAACTTTTACTAAATAATGCTGATTTTCCTTCTTTGTATCTTCCTTTCCTTTTGTATTTCTGTAACCAATAAAAGAGTTTAGATCTTTTTGCCGAGTAACATTGTTACTAAAGTAGATGCCTGACTGCCCTATACATGCACAACTTTCACAATTATCTTCTTTGAACATTATTTCTTTCACGGTTTATTTTAGAGAACCAACATGATGGCTCCAAATCTGAAGTTATTGGTTTACCTTTGAAGTTCTTCATTTAAGTTATGGTTAAGGTTATCTTTACCTCTCTAGCTCAAATTCCAATACAAACTGTAACCAAAAGTTTCATTTTACTTAGTTACTGGCACAATAATAAAAGTTCTTCTTGCAGCTAAAAATTCCATAAATAAATGATATTTTACTGAAATTGGAACATTGGTTTCTGAGCTGATTATAATGCAAGGGGAAAACAAAACAATGACCTCCTTCAAAAAATAAATCAGTTAAGCATGGGGTAGTAAAATAAGTGAAAAAAGTGAACATCAGATATAACTAGTGCTAGCCATGCATCATCCTTTGGGACTTTAACATCATTCCTATTTATCTACATTCATAATATAGGATGAATTTTGACAATTATTTGGAGAATTTATTCAGTGTAAAATGCTCTATTTCAATAATTTTGGTGGAGGAAAAAGAAAATAAGTCTAGAAGTGAAATAATATTCTTCCCTCTAAAAATAGATATGTGAAAGAAATGAGAATTTGTGTAGGGGAAAGGACTATGTAGTTTATAGAAGTGGATCCACAAATGTAGTCTGAGGATACCTGAGGAGTGGTCTATGAGATCAAAATTATTTTCATAATCATTCTATGACGTATTGATTTCCATATTGATGGTCAATAAGATAGCTGTAATTCATGAAAATAAAATATGATAAGGAGGTGCTCCACAATTTTATGAAAAAGGGCTCTCAAGATGGACAAACAAAAAAGAACTGTTTTTCTATAGGTATAAGCACACCAGCAGAATGTAAGATCCTTGAGAGGAGATAAGGACTAGTTTTCATTCTGTCTTTGTATCTCCAATGCCAAGTATAATTGATTACATATCATAAATGCTTAATTTGTATTTATTGAATTGAATAGAAGAGGGACATAAGGATCAGAGGAGTCATATTGAGATATTTATTCTATTAATTTGGCACTTGAAAAAATAACGGTGCCCATTATGTTCTGGGCATTGTTCAGTGAAAATGTCCTTGACCTTAAGGATCTTATTAAAGTGAGTTTGTGTGGATTTACTGAGAGAGCATTACCAAAAAGAAAATAGATTTATGAGGACAAAGAATTCTTCAGTGTAAGCCCTACACAATAAAATGGGTTTGTAATTTTTCAAGGGACTTTGAAAATAAAATTCAACACATAGAAAAATATTATATAAAAGATAAATTGCTTTAGGGGATATTGACTGAAACTTTCAAACATGAATTTCATACATCTAAACAAATAAATTCAAGAATCATAAAAAGATTTTCCAGTATGCTTTCAATTTTATCCACAAGTGAGCTTAATAATATACCCCAATGATTTAATTTCATTTCTATATATAGGTTTTCTATAACATATAGTCAGTGGGATCAGGTAAGGAGGGCTTCAATGCTTCTAAACATGTCTGCACATAAGAAATCCATGTTATTACTTTTTATTTTACATTTAGAATATGTATATATATATACACATACATATGTGTATTTATATACATACACATACATATATGTATGTATACACATACATACATGCACACATACATATGTATGTGTGTACATATATATACATATATATATATAATATGTGTATGTAATCTTCAAATCTGATATAGACTCCTTTCTAAAGAAACTTTGTTTTGAGGCTTGTTCACTTATCTTAAGTCTTGCCAAATAACAAATGGATCCTTATAAGAAATATATGACCCTTATAAGAAATCAGAGGGATACAGTAGCACTAAGTTTGTGGAAATTCTGTAATTGCAATAAAGTCAAAGAATTTCAGGACCAGAAGGAACTTTAGAGATTATATAAACTGACCCTCTCATTTTGGAGATAAAGAAAACGAAGCCCAGTGAAGTAAATCAACTTCCACAACATGACATAGTGAGTCAGTGGCAGAACTCATATTGAATCCTACTATGTATATGGAGTTATATATTAAATCATGAAACTAGATTTAAGAAAACATTCCCTTGCAGTGTGAGTCACTGATGAATTCAGACATCCACAATACTTTGGCAAATAGCAACTAATAATAATAGTGAAAATTAACTTTTATATAAGGTTCAGAGTATACCAAGTGTTTTTCAACTGTCTCATTTTATCCTCAAACACCACTGAAAAATAGATGGTATCATATCCCTACTTTATAGATGTGGAAACTAAAGCAGAGAAAGATTGAGGGACTTGCCCAGGATAACACAACTGTTAAGATGGAGCTGATTATAAAAGATAAGATAACTCATGGAGTTCTGGTACAACAGTATCATCTGCTTTACAAACACAGGAAAAAATTATAGACAACAACCTAAAAGGAAATAGAAATGTAGTGAAAAAAAAAGAGATGAAGAGCACAGGAAGTGGAAGCTTTTAGCATAAACTCTCAAGGAGTTTAACCAAGAAGGGGAAGAAGTCTATAAAACAATAGTTAGGGAATTCTATTAACCATAGGTTTTTTTATTTATTTTTAATGACAGAAAAGTGATAAAGCAGAGAAAGAACCAGGAGAGAATTATGGACTTAAAGAGAAAATGAGAATGATAGTGGGGGAAATTTGTTGGAGTAGACAGAAAGGGATCAGATTAAGGGTGTATGTAAAAAAATTACCATGGGTGAGGAGAATAATCACCTCTGTATGTGAGAATAGTAAAATCCCTTCCAGTTCTGAAAAGATCTAATTATTTAATTAAATAGGAATCTCTTCAATTCAAAAATGAGAATTTTTGGTCTCCTTTTAAATAATTCCATTAAAAACATTTACTCACCTTCTAAGCCAATCCACTCCACTTTTGAAAAGTCATAACTGTTCAGAAGTTTTTCTTAGAACCTAAATCTTGATGCATCTTTAACTATTCCATCCTCAGAACAAGAACAAGTCTAACCTTTCTTCAACATTACAGCCCTTCAAATATTTGACAAGACCTAATGCCATTTGAGAACAGCTAATAGCTCTTCTATGTCTAAGTTGTTAAATTTTGCCCTTTGATCTACCTATACCATTTGTTGTTTATTCAGTCATGTGTGACTCTACATGATCTATGAACTTTTGATCATGGTGTTTTCTTGGCAAAGATACTGGAGTGATTTGCCATTTTCCTTCTCCTATGTATCCTCATTTTGTAGATGAAGATCTAAGGGAAATAGCAGTTAAGTGACTTGTCCAGGTTCACATAGACAGTATCTGAAGCCAGATTTGAATTCATATCTTTCTGACTCCATGCTCAGAGCTCTATCTACTGTACCACCTAGCTGCCCCAGCTACAACATCTAAAGAGATTGAAAAGGACTTATTGGCACAAAAACATTTATAACAACTCATTTTGTAGTAGTAAAAAATGTAAACTAAAGATTGTTCACTTATGAAAAAAAACAAATAAAAAGGTATAAGAATGTAATGCCATGTTTTTGTGACACAAGAAATTATGAAATGGATTGATCCAGAAGAAAAAGGGAAGGTCTCTATGAACTGAATGAAGTGATCTGATTTTTGTATGTGACTACAGCATCTGCGGGAGCAGTTCCAAGGCAATATCTACAGGAGTAATTTCCCAGGATGATGGATTTGGGCATTGGGCTAAAATCATTGCCATTCCTAATGCTCCTGAGTTCAGGGTTCTTGGCTGTTTCCCTCAGGGACTGAAAGGACATGGTAGTCAAGGAAGTGGTAGTGGTTTAACTTGTTTGCACATATTGCCTCCTGTCTCTCCTTGCTTCAGCTAGGCTGGTTTGCTTATCCTGTTAGGGAATCAGTCAGTAATTGATAGACATGGCTGGCCATTCTCCACAAGAGTATGTCTGTCACGGCTGAGTTAGAAGTAGCACTGGTGGTCTGTAGTATGTTGTCATTCCCAGGGCTATTTGGTACCAGATAGAAATATGACTTCTTAAGGTAGGGACCTCAATCCATTCTTAAGAAAATTAATTCTAAACATGTTGCTATTATATTGCTAATCTGAATTCAATTCAGAAAGATGCTGATAACTTGATCTCTCATCCAACCTATATAATCTTTAAAATTGTTGACTTCAAGGGAAAATATTTTAGAAATACCTAGCCATTGAACTGAGGAAGAGTAGGTCAGAGTGAGATTGCAAAGGATTGTAAATGACAAATAAAAAATATCTAAAAGAAAATATGGAAGTGCAATTATTCCTTGAGCCAGGAAGTAATATACTTAGACCTTTGCTTTAAGAATATACATTTTGGGGGGGCGGAGAGAAGATGGCAGAGTAAAAGCAGTGACTTGCTTGAGTTTTCCTGCACACCCCTCCAAATACCTGTAAAAATGACTGTAAAAAATTCTAAAGCAGAAGAACCCTCAAAAAGATGGACTGAGACAAATTTCCAGCCCAAGACAACCTGGATGGTTGATCAGAAAGGTGTATCACGAAGGGTAGGGAGAGGAATATGGTTTGGCCTAGGCCCGCAATCAAAGACCAGTCTTCAGTGAACCTGGAGCAGGCCTCAAGGGACTGAATCACAAACAGCTGTGGCGGTTTCCAGACTTTTCAACTCACTAATGCCAAAGACAACTTAGAAGGTCAGTAGGAAAAGTCTGATCACAGTGAGAGAAAAGCTTGGTCCCAGCCACTACTTCCAGAGTTTCTGGCCCACAGCCTGAGGGGGAATTGAGTGGTTGATCAGAGGGGAATTGCAGGGATCTCTTTGTTGGTGCAGGATTCTCTTGCTTTGCCCATGCTTGGATCTGGGTCACAATTCTAGGTGGCGATGCTGGGGCGAGGAGGAACGCTGGCATGGTGGAGTTTGTAGAGGTGGTGGACAAAAAATCTTCCCAGTTCCAAGGCAGAAAAGAGTGCTTATGGTCACTCATAGACCAGAGCACAGGCAAGGAAAGTAGTAAACACCTCATCCCTCATCATACCCCTTTAGAAGAAATGAAAATTTATAGGTCCCTAGAAGTATCTCTGAGAACAGCTGCACAAAACCCTCAAAGCTTAGGGCAGTACATTCTCCACACTGGAAGCAGACCCTTACCTTAACAAAGAGTTTAAAACTCAAGTAATTGGCTGGAATCATGAACCAACCTTGCAAAAAAAGTCAGACCATAGACTATTTCTTTGGTGACAAAGAAGATCAAAACATACAATCAGATGAAGACAACAAAGTCAAAGCTCCTACATTCAAAACCTCCAAGAAAAAAATATGAATTGGTCCCAAGTCATGGAAGAGCTCAAAAAAGGTTTTGAGAAGCAAGTAAGAGAGGTAGAGGAAAAATTGGGAAGAGAAATGAGAGTGATGCAAGAAAATCATGAAAAACAAGTCATCATCTTGCTAAAGGAGAACCAAAAAAAATTGAAGAAAATAACACCTTAAAAAATAGCCTAACCCAAATGGTAAAAGAGGTCCAAAAAGCCAATGAGGAGAAAAATGACTTCAAAAGCAAAATTGGTCAAATGGAAAAGGAAGTCCAAAAACTTACTGAAGAATATACTTCCTTAAAAATTAGAATGGAGCAATTAGAAGCTAGTGACTTTATGAGAAATCAAGACACTGTAAAACAAATCCAAAAGAATGAAAAATACAAAATAATGTGAAATATCTCATTGGAAAAACAGCTGACCTGGAAAATAGATCCAGGAGAGATAACTTAAAAATTATTGGACTATCTGAAAGCCAGGATCAAAAATAAATAAATAAATAAAGAGCCTAGACATCATCTTTCAAGATATTATCAAGGAAAACTGCCCTGATATTTTAGAACCTTATAGCAAAATAGAAATTGAAAGAATCCATCGATCACCTCCTGAAAGAGATCCCAAAGGAAAACTCCTAGGAATATTGTAGCCAAATTCCAGGGTTCCCAGGTCAAGGAGAAAATATTGCAAGCAGCCAGAAAGAGACATTTCAAGTATTGTGGAAACACAATCAGAATAACACAAGATTTAGCAGCTTCTACATTAAGGGACCGAAAGATTTGGGATATAATATTCCTGAGGGCAAAAGAGATAGGATTTACATCCAAAATTCACCTACCCAGCAAAACTAATGATAATCCTTCAGGGGAAAAAACAGAAATTCAGTGAAATAGAGGACTTTCAAGCATTCTTGATGAAAAGACCAGAGCTGAATAGAAAATTTGACTTTCAAACACAAGACTCAAGTGAAACATGAAGAGATAAATAATAGGAAAGAGAAATCATAAGGGACTTATTGATGTTTGAGCTGTTTACATTCCTGCATGGAAAGATGATATTTATAACTCATAAGACCTTAGTCAGTATTAGGGTAGTTGGAGGAAAAATATATATATATTTATGTGTGTGTGTGTGTGTAGATATATAGATAGAGAGAGGACACAGGGTGAGTTGAAGATGAAGGGGTGATAGCTGGAGAATAAAATTAAGGGGTGAGAGAGGATTATACTGGGAGAAGAAGAAAGGGAGAAGTAGAATGGGGTAAATTATCTCACATAAAACAGACAAGAAAAGGCTTTTACAGTGGAGGGGAAATGGGGGAAGGTGAGAGGGAATGAGTGAATCTTATTTTCATTGGATTTGGCTTAAGCAGGGAATAATATACACACTCAATTGGGAATGGAAATCTATCTTACCCTACAGGAAAATAGTGGGGGAAGAGGACAAGAGAGCAGGGAGACGATAGAGGGGAGGACAGACTCGGGGAGGGAGTAATCAGAAGCAAATACTTCTAAGGAGGGTCAAGGTCAAAAGAGAGAATAGAATAAATGGGGAGGCAGAATAGGATTAAGGAAAATATACTTATTTTTTCACAACAGGACTACTCCGGAAGTGTTTTGTATGACTACACATGTATAACCTGTATCACGTTGCTTGCCTTCTCAATGAGGGTAGGTCAGGAGGGAAGAAGAGAGAAAATTTGGAACCCAAAGTTTTAAAAACAAATTTAAAAAAAAATTGTTTTCACATGCAACTGGGAAATAATATATACAGGAAATGGGATATAGAAATCTTTCCTGCCCTATAGGACAATTGAAGGGGGAGGGGATAAGAGGGGGGGAGAGAGATTTTAAGAATTTAATTTATAAAAATGAAAAAATATACATTTAAAAAATGAATATACATTTCAAATGTATGTTATTAAAAATGGATTGGAAAAGACTAAGACTTAAAGCATTGTGACCAATTGTGACTATAGTTTGTACTCGAACAACCACATTGTAAAAACAAACACTTTTGAAACCTTAAGCATTCTAAGCATTTCAATCATCAACCATGATTCTAAAGGACCAATTATTTAGAATGCTCCCCAGCTCCTTGCAATAAGTTGATGTGCTAGATATGCAGAAAGATATGTGGATAGGTAGGCTTTCCAAAGCTTTCTTTGCTTGCATGGTTTTGCAGGTCTTTTGTTCTTTTATTTCTTTGGGAAGGGGGGTGGTGAGGAGAGAAGGTATGTGTTTATTAATTTAAAAAAATAAATTAAAAAAGGAATGGACAGGTGTGAGCTATTTCATGAAGTTGGAATTTAAAAGTTACAGATAATTAGATATGGAGGACTACGTAGTTGTTAAGGTTTGAAGAATTAACTTTGTGGATCTGGCTAGCTAGAAGGACAGAAGTGCCTTCATCAAAAGTAGGGAAATCAGGAACCAAGAGTAATTTAGGATAATTACAATGAGTTATTTTAGAGAATAGTTAAGTTGAAAACTCAATGGGTCATTTTTCTATATTTTTCAATGGGTCATTGTTTTCCTAATAAATTTTGAAACATTCAGAAAAAAAAAATCTCCCTGGAAAATGCCATATATATTAATTTGAAATTGAGTTTTGTTGCAATGAGGAAATATCATTAGTATCAGTGTGTTTTTGCCTACATAGGTACTACCTGTCTTAAAGTAAAACTTAAACATGTATTTTTAATTAAAACATCCCTGGAGTTATTTTCAGAGGATAATACAAAATATGCATACAATCTGCCATGAAATGTGAGAACAGAGAAAAGAATGTGTGAAAAGAAAAATCAATCACTGCTACTAGAAGTCTTGAAATTGTAATTAACTGGTATGATTTAAGGTGAATACTTAGCCTATGAATGTGAAGTTGATTTCTATATTTAGAAGAGAGAACAATATTTTGTGGTACTTTATGCTATTATTTTTTGAACCAGACTTATGATGGCATTCAATTGTTCTGCATAAGCATTTATTAACCAGTTACTACCTCATTCACTTTGGAGATACAAGGACAAAAAAAATAACCCCTACTCCCCAAAACCCTACATTCTATTCATAGAAATAATATGTGCATATTAAGAGGGTGCAGATTAAACAACATTTTTTAAAGTAGTCAAATACAAGGTAGTAAATGAGGATTGGCACAAGAACCTGGTGTAGGAGATTGGGAAAAGTGGTCCTTGACCTATATGCTAAGGAATTCTGTGAGTCAGAGATGAAGATTGAGTGTATTCCAGGCATGATAAGTAGACAATGCAAAGGCAGAGAAATAAGAGATGAAATGTCATTTGTGAACAAATGAAAGGAGGTCACTTTGTCTTGTCCATAGGGTTCAGAATGGGGAGTAATGCATAACTATACTAAAACGAGAGACTGGGGTCAAATTATGAAGGACTTTACCAGACAAATAGAATTTATATTCTTTCCTAGTGTCAATAACAGTTTATCAAGTAGAGGAGTGACATGGTAAGATTTGTGCTTAAAGACTATTAGTCCATAAAAATCATAGCAGACGTAGCCAGGATAAAGAGCAATCAAAGTGGATAGCCATTGAAGGCACAACTGATACAGAATAAGCTATGCAACCTGGAATTTTTTTTTTTGTAAATCTTATTTTTATTGATGTATTTTGTTTATACATCACACAATTTCTTAATGTAGCTTTACAAAGCAAGCTACCTCTTATAAGAAATTTTAAAAAAAGAAGGGGTGGAAGAGCAGTTTGGCAAAACCAACTAACACAACAACCATGTTGTAGATCATATGCAGTATTAGCTACCAGTAGTCCTCTATTTCTTAAAAGAAGGAAAAAAGATTCATTTTTTCAGCTCTTTTCCAAGGCCAACCTTGGTCAGTATAATTGCACAGTGACCAATTTCATTTTACTGTTCTTTCCATTTACATCGTTGTCATCACTAGTTACATTGTTTTCCAGATTCTGGTTATTTCATGCTTCATTTTCATATGTCATCATATGCTATTCTGAATTCTTCACTCTTTATGACAGAGTAATATTCCATTACATTCATGTACCATCATTTGTTTAGCCATTGTAGGTACACAAATTATACGCACAAACACATAATTTTAAATAAATATTTTTAACTAAAAAGTTTGTCTTTCTATGGGATTTAGATATTGATTTCTGTGATAGTTCAATTTTTGTATTTCTGTGAAGGCTGAAAGACCCTGGTTCCAAATAGAAAGATGGGGAAGCATTTTTTTTTATAAAAAATATTGAATGAAGTGCACATAAATATCTTGAACAATGTCTGATTCCTATGTTAGATGCAACTTTTGTGTTATGTACAACTGTAGTAAATGGAATGTTTATTTAAATATGGATACCATACAAGGTATTTCAAAAAGCATAAGGAATCTAATCTCTGTTAAGTAGATAGATAGTTCATTACTTTATAGTCACACAATATGTCTAGACTTGTACACTTACACTATATACCTGACAGACACTTCTTCCCCAAACTACTCCATGTACAATCAAACAATTTCTTTCCTAAATTACTAAAGAATATAATTCTAAATTGCTTAATCTTTCTTCAACAAATGTAATTACTGTTGTATTTCTGAAAGTGACCCTTTGTTCAATAAACTATCCAAAGACAAAACATAAAAAAATTTAAAAATTAAAAAGATTTGTGCTTAAAGAAAATTATTTTGCTAGCTTTGTTGGGGGTGGGGATGAAGGGAAAATCCAGATGGGAAAAGTCCCTTTGCTACAGCAGTTCAATACCCTTTCTGCAATTTATAATTGAGATAGTTGCCTGGGGTACTGAGAAGTTAGATCATTTGCTCAGGGCTACCCAGCAAGTATGTATTAACAATGGGACTGGAACTCACGTCTTTTTAATTCTTAGGCCAACTCTCTGTTCACCTCGTCATATTTCTTCTCAATTTTATTTGCAATTGTTCCATTCAGTGGATTAATTGTGCAGACCAGGAAAAAAAATCATATAGTGCAGACAATGTTTCATATGGACAAAAAGAATGTACATACTCAATAAACTCTAATATGCAGAGATATTTTCAGGGTAGTAGTGTGTACCTGGAAGGACCTGAAGAATATCGTTAGTAGTTTCCTCTCAGTGAAAAGGAGATTGCAATACTACCTGTCTGACACATGGAATAATAACTTCCATGATCCAGGATGTGGCTGCTCCACTCATGAAGATTACAACTATTCTACACATCAGGAGACTATTCAATGAATTGTTGTGTCCCCAGGAAAACAAATATCCATAATCTAAAGGTAATGAGCCTCTCCTGAATAAACTTGATTAATCTTCAGACAGCAGACTATCTATCATTGGTCCTGCATTTGAAATCCTTTTCACTTGTCTAAGCTTGGGCTTTTCTGGTACAGGCTTATAGAACTAAGGATAACAACCCTAGGAATTTGTCTCTGGACCTAAATATATAAATCTCATTAGACCTCTTTAACTACAACAGAATGGTTTCCTATATTCCTCTCTTCATTCTTTCCTGCAAAAAATTGCATTTAGAAAATATCTGAAGAACAGGAGTTACCTTAAGAAATAAAATATAAGATTAAAATCCACATAATCCTAGGGATATATATCAAAAGTTACCTTCCAAATAACTTCTATATATGGGAAATTTGATTCTAGTAGAAGTCTTTCTACGGGGAAATTGAGGCCTTTTAGGGAAAGTGTTCTGCCCAAGGTCACACACACATAGGGAAGCAGGAATCTAGGCCTATCTAAGTAATTGTGCTTTTAGAGTAGGACTTCTTAACCTAAGGTACACATATATATTAGGGATTTGTCAATAGATTTTAGGGGATCCATGATCTTGGATGGGAAAATTAGATCTTTTGTGGTTTCCCTTCTAATACTATGTGTTTAATTTTATGCATTTAAACCATTATTCAAAGGTCCTTAGGTCTTCAATTGACTAACAATACAATCTAATACAAAAGGTAATTAAGAACCCCTGTTCTATATCAACATCACAAAAAGGCAAAGTAGGTATTGGAAATGTGAAAAAGCAATAAAAATGTGGTCCCACAGAAAATAATATTGTCCCTAGGCATAATAATGAAAATCACTTGTCCAATTTTCTCTCTTTCATTACTAGATATAGAATACTGTAATCACAACTCAGTCAGCATGTTCTACTTTGCATATCTCCTGACTTTGGTCCAGCATTGAATGTTTCTTTTTCATTGTTCAACCCACAATTTACTCTTTTCCTCCTCAACCTTCTTATGAAACTAAATATTGTCCTGAAATATTGTATTTGAGGAGAGATAGCTATTTGATCTACTTACATAACAATGTTCTAATTCTTCCATTGTATACACAAGTAATAAAAATGCTAAATCATAAAAATGCCAAGTATTTAATTATTGGACACCAGGCTAGGATTAGAACTAAAGTCTTTGGAATCCCATTCTGGTGTTTTTTCTACAACAACTTGGACCTTTTCACATAAAAAGCTATCACTCCACTGTAATCACTCTACCTTGATTACTTTAGGCTTCCCTGAATGTGCATTTCATTAAGCAAGTGGTCTGCCAAAAGGTATCACTTATTCTGTGATTGTCACATTTACAGACAAGTTTCCAACACAACAGCCCAAGAGAAACTGTGTCTTATTCAAGGTCATTCATCTACCATGTAGTAGAAATGATAGAAACCAGAGCACAAAAGAGTCAACTTATATTTGTGCAAGTTATATTACCCCCCCAATTTATTTCTTTAAATATCTATCACTTTTTCCTATCATCTAAATTTCTAAATATATTTCTCCATTGTCCCTATATTAGGGGTAATAAATATATATATATATATATATGTATATATATATATGTACCTATGCATGTGTATATGTGTGTTTGTGTATGTGTGTGTATATAAATGTGCATATATGTAAACAGATAAATATTATATAGAGGTAGCTTGATGGCTCAAGTAACTAAAGTGCTGGGCCTAGAGTCAGGAAGACCTAAGTTTAAATCCAGCCTCGGACACTTACTAGTTATGTGACCCTGAGTAATTCACTTAACCTTTGTTTTCCTTAATCCACTGGAGAAGAAAATAGCAAGTCATTCCAATATCTTTTTCAAGAAAACCCTATGGACAATATAATCCACAGGGTCTCAAAGACTCCGATACAACTGAACAACAATATGTTACATGCAATTCAGAAAAAAAAAAAAAAAAACAACAACAACTAAAAATAGAATTGTTATCACGGAATTCACTACAAGTACTGCTTTAACCAGAATGATTTACCCTTTTCTGTGATACACAGTTCATTGACTTAGTCCATCAATTCATGTTTTGGACAGTCACTGATGAACAATGAAATAGACTACAAATAGAACAGGAAGAAGAGAGCAAAGCAGAAGGTATTTGGTATTTAAACAGTTCTTCCACTAATTTTAAACAATCCCCACAACTGATTTTAGTTTTATTTTATTTTAGATATTGATATTCTCCCACTGATGCTTTATGGCTTCAATTAAAGAGCACCACTGGCTCAGAAGAATTATACTTATAGGTGATTGAAAGGCCTTGAAGAGTTGTGTTGTTGGTAAGTAGTTTTTCCACTCATGTCCAACTCTTCACGACCCCATTTGGGGTTTTCTTGACAAAGACACTAGAGTGGTTTGCCATTTCCTTCTTCAGTTCATTTTACAGATGAGGAAACTGAGGCAAAAATGGGTAAATGATTTGCCCAGGTCATCCAGTTAGTATCTGAGGCCAGATTTGAACTCAGAAAGATGAGTCTTCCTGACTCCAGGCCCAGCACTCTATTCACTATAGCACCTAGCTGCTCTTGACTGGAGAGTAGTACATTGGCCATAAACAGCAGTAGCATTATAACCAATAGTGACTTGCATGCAAAATGTATTATGAAAGATGTCATAAAGAAAAAAAAAAACTATATTTGGAAAAGGGATATTGCAAAAAGAAAATACTTTATGCAGAGGAGAAGGAAACATCAGAGTGATTATGTAACTATTGCTCTTGTAACCACAGGATATTTTTTAAAGACCTAGAAGTCACCTTACATTGCATTTGTTATCATGGTGGCTAAAGATTTATACTGGCTAAAAAAGGAGATAGCTCAGATCCAAGAAAATGAAGTAAAAGACCCCACAAAAATATTCCCAATAATAGAGAACTAGGGTATGTTTTATATGATTTGAAAACAAAGTTGACATCTAGTCATAAAGAGATAAAAATATCAGCCCTGATCTTCTGCTTAACCATATGAGCAGCAAGCCAGAGATGGTAGAGAAACAAGATGTTTAAAGAAGTGAAGTCAAGTGACAAATCTATACATCAGGGTAGAAGGGTGGGGTTAATGTCTGTAAGGTGATATACCTGCTGAGAAAGGTGGATTCAAGCTATGTATGTGTAGAATTTTTTTTTTTCAATGGGACTTATTTATATTCCCCAAGGATCTTTATCAGAGCTAGGGAGGGAAAATAAAGGACTTAATTCTGGATTTTCTCTACATTACACCACAAACCCAGTAGGATAAATGACCAAAGGCAAAAGAACAGGATCATAGATTTAAAGCTAAAACTGACATTAGAGAACAGACTTCTAACTGTTGACCAACCCATCAATTTAATAGGTGAGGAAAATGGAGCACAGAAAAATGAAGTGACTTGCCCAACTTCACAGAGTAAATGGCAGAGCTGAGATTTGAACAGAGGTACTATGACTCCAAATTTAGAGCTCTGGACAGGCCATAGACAATGGTCATATGATTTATGGTACAAAATGATCATGAGTATCACTGAAATATACAGAAATATACATATATACATACATGTGTGTATGTGTTTGGAGAGAGAGAGAGAGAGAGAGAGAGATTTTCACACAACCATCTGGTGAGCACATTCATTCTGACAAGATCATGGATATATTGTGATATTGAAGTAAATATTATTCATGCTTGTCTCATTTGGTGGTGTTATTGCTTGTTAACATTTGCTTCAAAGGGAGGTCAGTTCTGCACAACAAAACATCAAATACTTTGTTATAAACTTCCATCAATTCGCAAGATCTACAGAGAGAGGTATCCTAGGTAACTGACTGTTCTGATTACCATCTGTACTATATGTGCATTAACAATTTTCCAGAAATTTTATTACAGTAAAATAGTTTTGATATTAATACTATTGAAGATATATTTAATTTTCCCCTTAGTGTAACTGGAAAACAGGTGCTGAATGATACTTGTTAATTATGCTTATAGTACCTCCAATGATTAGAAATATAAATTTTCCTTCTCAATGGAGAATCACAGAATTATATTTCATAGTTAGAGGAACTCCAATAGCCTAGCCTATACCCCTCCACCCCCAAAAAGTGTTGGTTCGATAATATACCTGATAATTTGCCATCCAGCCTTTGTTTGATGAATTTTGGTTTGTGGTAGGGTTAGAGTTAAGTTTATAATAGATTCATGGCCACCTTTTAGATAGCTCTAATTGTTAGGAAGTTTTCCCAATATATTAATCACATATTTTACACCTAGCATCCACCCATTACTCCGAGGTTTTTCCTCTGGGATCGAACAAAACAATCTATCTCCTCTGTGACAGCTATCTTTCAAAACTTGAAGACAACTATAATATCCTTTCTCACTCTTGTTTTCTCCATGCAACATATCTTCACATCCTCAATACTTGCAGCTATCTTTGTATGCCATAAGCTTGATGCTCCCAGCCATACTGGTTGCCCTCCTCTGGATGACATCAAGCTTATCAGCGTCCTTCCCAAAATTACTGCAATACATTAGATGTGGTTTGATCAAGACAGAGTACAAACTGACTCACCTTATGATTGCTAGAATCCCTGTTCCTCATCGCAGTCCAAGATCACATGAGATTTTTTGACTTGACTTTTTCCCTATAAAACTATGGTTTTATCATGCCAATTTATACTCATTAATTTGATTTTTGAATCCAAAGAGAAATTAACAAAGACATCGTAATACTCAATTTACTCAATTAGATCTGTGATTAATTAATTCACATTAATTCATTAATTCACAGATCACAATCTTTTCATGCCTGATAATCCTGTGGTATTATTATTTGTGGCTTCCCATAAATTCACAATAAGGGTTACTAGCAATGTTTTTTTTTTTGGGGGGGGGAAGGAATCCCTTACTTTCTCTTAACATCAGAAGGATGCCAGGGGAACATATAGACTATCCATTAGTTATCATCTGCTTTTGACACATCTCTCTAGTTTAATTTATAGTAAGTATATTAAGGTATGATCTTTTCCCTCCAGGAGAATGCCACTTGCTGCTCATTGGACAAAGGGCATATAATTCAGAGCAGCAGAAAAAAAAGTTAAGTTAAAAAGTTAATTGTCAATCAAGTAGCTTCTTTATGATGATTCTATGACCATCTTTTTATGGCTACATTCTAGAATTTTCTGATGAATCAGTCAAAATCCCTGTCCTTTAGCTTCAACATAACACTCTCTTCTTCTTGAAAATGAAAATGTTTGTCTTTATTCAAATTTTTGCTACTTTTCGTGTTTTCTTGAATTATTTTCAAATATTACTGACAGTGTTTCAGCCATTACCTCTGCCTCTTTTTCCAAGTCTGAGTATGTGCCTTATCTGCATTAGGTGACTTGCTTCTAACCAAAACAGCTAGATGCTCTATTAACATCTATTTCCTTAATTATCTGGGTTAACAATTCCCTACCAGTAAATTTTGCTTTATCCTTTCCAGTCTTATGATAAATATATACAGAAATTATCTTTTTGAATAAAGCCCTGATCATTTACATGCCGTTTGTCTCTTTCCAATTATTTGACCCACCTAGTTATTAATTCAAAGTAATTGAGAGTTTACTTTTTCACTGTCACTCTGTCTACCTCTCTACTTCTATATGGACATAATATATATTTTATGTGTATATTTATATCAGTTAACAAAGAATGCTCTGCCTCTAAAGGCAGCATATTCCTCTTTCAGAGATTTCAAATCATTAGAAAAATCTCCTTTACAGTAAACATATAGCAATCTACCTCCTTATAATTCCCAACCAATGGAACTGGTGGTTCTCAAAATTCTGTTTTCTATGGGCCATGAAAAAAAGTCTAGCTGCTGTTTCACATATCAGCACTTCAAATACTTGAGGACAAAATCCATGTCCCTCCTGAATGTTTTTTTCCCCAATTAGGCTGGTCTAAAGATTTTACTTTATAGCCCCAGACATAATTAGTCAGTCATATCACACATTCATTTACCTAGCAGCAGTACAGAAATATTTGTAGAACACCCATATATATGTTCAAGGAGAGAGAATGATGAAAATGCATTATGAAAATACGTTGGAAGTATGAATGAAATGTATGAGAATACATTAAAAATTGTTAGCTGTATTTCTAGTCCTATAGATACCTACAGCCAATTTGAAGAGACAAGATCAAGCTACAGGCAGCAATCAGTGGGAAACTGTATGATTGCAACTTCATGAAACAGTGAGTAGAATGCTGAACCTGGAGTCAGGAAGACTTCAGACCCTTCCTAGCTGTGTTACTGCAGGCAAATCATTTAATCTCAGCCTGCCTCAGTTTCATCATTTGTAAAATAGAGAAAATAGTAACTTCCATGGTTGTTGTCAAGATATTTTTGAAGCACTTTGCAAATCTTAAGGTTCTCTATAAAAGTTAGCTATTATTATTTGCTGCAGTAAATCCAACAGAAGGGAGAGAGGCAACAGTTATCATGGAGCTACTTAACTCTCACCTTTAGATGAAAAATATACACTTTGAAAAATTCGTTATGGACACCTCAGCTCCAGAACAAGCTGCTGTGATTACCCATTGATCACAATGAAAGGAGGTGACCTTTGTGGTTGAAAGAGAAAATTATTGTCAGCTTGGTAGCCCAATATATCTCACAGCAAGGGTCAGGCTTGTAGCTTTATTCTCCTATGACTATCATAACTAAAACTAGACCACAGTTCTCCTTTTCTCAAATATTTAGTGAAAAACTTTTACCACATTCTCTTTTTTTTCCTCTTGCAAACAGATTTTCAGGACACGTAAAAGAACATGTTATTTTTTTTCCTATTAGCAAGTTATCATCTATGAAATGTTTCCCATTTAATGTAGGAAATTAATTCAATTCAAAAATTCTCATTCACCTGATTTTCTTCTGGCCAAAAAAAATGTTTTGATTTGTTTTCTACTCCTATATTTTTCCTTCTTTAAAATTTCAGATATTCAATAAAAAGAAAATAATTTTGGTTTAAAATTGCATCTTGGACCAGTGTGTATACCTGTCCATAGCTGCCATTCAGTTTTTATGGTTTTGTTTTTATTTGAACCCTTCAGGGATTGACTAACATTTATGTGGTATTCTCAAGAACTAATGTTTTCAGTGAGATATTTATTTTGCTGATATATGTGTGAAAGTAGATAGAGAAAAACATCTGCAGGTTACTGACTCAACATCTGAAAAGTTAACAGTGTCAGTCATGAAAAAAATATAACATTTTGAAACTTATCTTTCACATAATTATAACCTTAAAGAGCTGGAAGGGACTTCCAGTCACAGCAACATAGACATAGAGTAAAAATGAATTTCAGAGGGTGTCTAGTCAAAACCCTTCACTTTACAAATAATGAAACTGAGTCCCAGGGTCACTTTGACAGAAAGAATAGTAATATCTTCTGTGATGTAGGGATTTAAGGGCATATATAGTACTTTATAAACCTTAAAGCTGTATGATATATGTATGCATGTATTTACGTACACATAATTTCACTTCATCTTCACAGAAACACTGTGATGTAAATGTGGTTATTACATACCTTTTACAAATAAGGAAATTGAAGTTGAGAAAAGTAACTTTCTAGAGCCCCATAGTTAGTAAGTATCTGTGATAAAATTTGAACTCAGATCTTCCTGACTTCCATTCCAACATTCTATCCACTATGCCACCTAGCTCCCTCTAAGTAATCGTCAGAATCCATATGTTAAGTCAGATCTTCTAAAAAGGGAAATGCTTTTGTCTAATGTATTAGTCCAGGACTGAAAAAGGAACCCTACTAAAAGAGAAGTCATCATACTGTCCCTTCTTGAAGACATCTAATGAGGGAGAGCTTACCACTTCTTATCAATTTGGAATAGCTTATTTGTGCTTTATTTGAGATCAAATTGGGGCAGCTAAGTGGCATAGTGGATAGAGTGCTGGGTCTGAAGTCAGGAAAACTCATATTCCTGAGTGGAAATTTGGCCTCAGACACTGACTAGCTATGTGACCCAGAGCAAGTCACTTAACCCTGTTTACCTCAATTTCCTCATCTGTAAAATGAGCCAGAGAAGGAAATGGCAAACCACTCCAGCACCTCTGCCAAGAAAACCCCAAGTGGGGTCACAAAAGGTCAAACACAACTGAACAACAAAACGATGGGGATCAAATTGATATTTTTTGTATAATTAGTTTCAAAGTAATTGAGATACTGCAAGGATTTAGGCCAGGTTTTATCATCAGGAGAATCTTAGATTCTAGGAACCATGTTTGTTGTCTCACGACATACATATTTCTCTCAGCTCAAAAGAAAACACTCCTTGAAGATTGTTTGCTTCCATATGTTATCCTAATAGCTGAACGAATTGAAACATAGATGACTATCCCCCAAAATATTGAACTAGTTTGCCATGTGTCTTCCTATCTTTCCTTGAATGATAAAATTATATCCCTAATCTAACAGGATAATTTCTATGGCTTACTTTTTCCTTTTTTTTGCTTTTCTTTTTAAAAATTCTCTACATTTTTTCTCTCTTCTATTCTCTCTTCCTGCCCAAGGAGGTGGGGAGTCAGGGGAGGTGAAGTGGAATAAAAATTAAGCCCATGTAACAAATATGCATCATAAAGTAAAACAACTTCCCATATTTACTATACGCCCAAACCTGTCTTATTCTGCATGTTCAGCCTATCACTTCTCTGTTTGGAGGTCAATAGCATTCTTCATCATCAATCCTGTGGAATCATGATTGATCACTGCTTTGATCACTGTTCTTAAATGTTTCAAAATTATTCAGATTTTCAATGGTTTTTTTTAATTTTATGCTTTTTTCTTCCTGGTTCTGTTCACTTCACTCTGCATCAATTTGTACAACTCTTTCTAAGTTCTTTCAAACTGTCTTTTATCATTTTTATAGCATAGCATTTCAATATATTCATACTTTTTTAGCCAATTGTGGTTTATTATTAGCATCTAGGGCTCAATCAGCCTTTTTTTTTTCTTAATAAGTTGGAATTCAACTATAGTTTAAAGTGGTCTCTCCTTCTTTAAATATATAATAGCTCTTTCCCTGGATTTCTCATTTGTACTTATCAAATGCATCCTGATAGTACAGTTAGAAGGTGCAATGAGGAAACAATGGTTAGGGAAAATATGGTTTAGGGTGGTGATGGCATCTAAGATGGTCCTTGAGGTGAAGAAATCAACAGAGATGGAGGGGAAGGCAGAAGAAAAGAAGAGACTTTTCCAGCCATATGGTATGACATGAGCCAAGACACAAATACTGGAGAATATTGTTTAAAAGGAAAATGGAGACTACTACTACTACTACAAATACTACTACTACTACTACTATGGCTGGAATTTAATATATGAGGAAAATGTACAGTATAAGGCTGGAAAGGAATATCAGAGTCAGATTTTATGGGCCTTGAATGTCAGTGTCATAAGTTTATTTTAGGAGTACTCAGAAGTTACTGTAGAGGCTTGAGCAGTGCATGATCCTAGCAATTTACTTGGGGAAAGGGAGAAGAAGAGGGAGAAAAGTAGCCAGGGACTGATATAAAATTACAGATTCACAGTTAAAAGGTACCTCAGAAGTACTCTAACTTTCCTTGATGGGACTCACTTTCACCCCTAACAAATAGGTGTAAAATGAAAGCACGGAATTTCTTTAGTTTTCATTTCTCTGAGATTATTTAACTTTTACTGAAAATCTTCAGTAACTAAGAATCTGCTACCATTCAAAGCAATCCATTCTACTTTTAGATAACAGAGATGGTTAGGGATTTGTTGTTGTTATTATTGATGTTGGTGGTAGTATGATTATTGATGTGGTTGTTTTTTCTTTAGAACAAACCAAGTTATTTCTCTCTGAAATTTTCACCTATTGCTCCCAATTCTACCTCTGAGACCAACAAGAATAAGTCTAATGAGCTTTACAAATGATAGTCCTTCAAGTACTTCAAAGTAGCTATCAAGACATTCTGTCATCACTATTCCAAATTAACATCTACTGTACCTTCAAATGGTTCTAATTTGGTACTGTCTCCAGCCTTTTTACTACCTCGTGAGGCCATCCTCATTCCCATAGTTTGTTGGTTTGTTTGCTTTGTTTATTTATTTTTTTTTTTTTAATAAAATGGTGTACCGGTGACAAGGCACAAAGTAGGACACAGATGTGATATTTGAATAGCCCACGTATTGACCAAATATGGGTCCTCATATTCATGTTCATAAGCTGTAAAAGTTATTTCAATATTCCCTTGAACACTGGTGACCATGTATGGCATTAATCATGGTTTGGCTTAGGGGTAAAAGTTTCAGTCTCTAGTTTATGTTTGTGAAGGAGTAGACAGTGGGTATTAAGTGAGGGAATTAAAACTATGGAGAGGGGGAAAGTAGTGTGTATCACTGATAATGTGTCTGCAGAGCAAATGTGGGATACTTGATGAGCATGTATAAGAGAGTTAAGGAAGGAGGGAATTGTCAATAGAGAAGGAAATAGCAAACCACTCCAGTATCTTCACCAAGAAAACCCCATGGACAATACAGGCATGCTATCATCCATGGGGTCACAAATAGTAGGACTTGACTGAACAACAACAAATATATATGTATGTGTGTTTATACATACATACATACATACACACATACATATATATATATATATATATATATACACACATATTAGCTATTGCTGCCACTGCTGCTGCTTCTACTACTACTACTGCTACCACTACTACCACTACTACTACTACTACTACTACTATGACTACTACTACTACTTTGTTCTCCTAGTGTATTTTGTATTAATCACAGTTCTAAAGTCTTTGAGGCTCAGATTCTTAAAATCTAGCCAATAGCTCAGTAATGTTTAGACACCTTAAGAGTCTGCCCAATATGAAGGATGTTCTAATAAACCTTGTCTTTGGTTGAAAGAAGGCTTGGGTTGAATTCTTTCAGGTAAGACCCACATGTTATGATTGTGGGGTCCTAGTACCCGTAAACCTCTAAACCTCTAAACCTCAACATTTTTGCAGCCTGTACAGGGAAAATGCCTAATCCCAAATTCTTCTCCAGCCAAGACTGAAAGGTATGTAAGTCTCTCGCCCCTTCTTTCTTGCTCTACGCTTGGGGTCACTCTCTAAGCACCTAGGAAGGCTTAGAAGTGCTTTTCGGGCAAATAATTATAAGGTTGTCTCACACTCGGCCTGATGCTATCAGGTTCTTGGTCCACTGGTTCAGTTCGAGGCCATGGACCTGGCTACACTTTCCACAGCATAGAGGACAAGGATAGACACCATATCCAGAAGCATATGCCCAAATCTTTCAATTCTCTCAGTGCCAGAGAGTAGGGAAAACTGCAGGTGCTTTTTGGTTCCCTGAGGCTTCCTAACTCCCTTCCCTCTAAACCACTGGATCCTCCTTCATAGAGGTTACAGAGAAAAGTTAGAACAGTTAAAAACATCTTAGCAAATTCTGGAGGTTTTGTGATCAATCGTTAAGGAGTTTTGATTATTTTTTTTTATTTTATTTATTAATTTATCTATTTTTAGTTTTCAACATTCACTTCGACAAGATTTTGAGTTCCAAATTTTCTCCCCAACTCATCCCTTCCCTCACTACAAGATGGTATGCATTCTGAATACCCCTTCCCCTAATCTGCCCTCCCTTCTATCTCCCTCCCCCTTCTCTTATCCCCTTCCCCTTCTATTTTCCTGTAGGGCAGGATAAATTTCTATACCCCATTGTCTGTATATCTTATTTCCCAGTTGCATGTGCAAACAATTTTTAACATTGTTTTTAAAACTTTGGGTTCCAAATTTTCTCCCTTCCTCCCTCCCCACCCACCCTCATTAAGAAGACAAACAACTCAATACAGGTTATGATACATGTTATACATGTGTAGTCATGCAAGACACTTCCAAGTCATGTGGTGGAAAACAAATTATATTTCCCTTCATCCTATCCCACCCCTCATGTATTCTATTCTCTCTTTTGACCCTGTCCCTCCTCGGAAGTGTTAGCTTCTGATTTCTTCCTCCCCTAATCAGCCCTTGACTTTATCATCCTCCCACTTTCTTATCCCCTTCCCCCCTATTTTCCTGTAGGGTAAGATAGATTTCCATACCCAATTGAGTGGATATGGTATTCCCTCCTTAAGCCAAATACAATGAGAATAAGATTCACTCATTCCCTTTCACCTTCCCCCATTTCCCCTCCACTGTAAAAGCTTTTTCTTGTCTGTTTTATGTGAGATAATTTACCCCATTCTACCTCTCCCTTTCTCCATCTCCCAGTACAATCCTCTCTCACCCCTTAATTACATTCTCCAGATATCACCCCTTCATTTTTTTTTCTTTAGGCAATTGGGGTTAAGTGACTTGCCCAGGGTCACACAGTTAGTAAGTGTCAAGTGTTTTGGTCTGAGGCCAAATTTGAACTCAGGTCCTCTTGACTTCAGGACCAGTGCTCTATCCACTGCTTCACCTAGCTGCCCCATCACCCTTTCATCTTCACCTCACCCTGTGCCCTCTATCTATCTACCAACCTATCATACAGATATACATATACATATAATTTTTTATCCTCTATGTCACTCAATGTCCATGTTTTCCCCTGAAGAAACATATTCAGTTCTGCTGGGTAGGTGATTCTTGGCTGTAATCCTATCTCCTTTGACCTCCAGAATATTATATTCCAAGCCCTCCAGTCCCTTAATGGATAAGCTGTGAAATCTTGTGTTAACCTGATTGGGTTTTCACAATACTTGAATTGTTTCTTTCTGGCTGCTCACAATATTTTCTCCTTGACCTAGGAACTCTGAAATTTGGTTACAATATTCCTAGGGGTTTTTCTTTGGGGATCTCTTTCAGGAGGTGATCAGTGGATTTTTTCCATTTCTATTTTACTCTCTGGTTCTAGAATATCAGTTCAGTTTTCCTTGATAATTTATTTAAATTTAGGCTCTTTTTTTGATTGTGGAGATAGTCCAATAATTTTTAAATTATCTCTCCTAGATCTATTTTCCAGGTCAGTTGTTTTTCCAATGAGATATTTCACATTGTCTTCTATTTTTTCATTCTTTTGGTTTTGTTTTATAATGTTTTGATTTCTCATAAAGTCACTAGCTTCCATTTGCTCCATTCTAATTTTTAAGGAAGTATTTTCTTCAGTGAGCTTTTGGATTTTATTTTCCATCTGGGCAATTCTACTTTTGAAGGCATTCTTCTCCTCATTGGCTTTTTGGATCTCTTTTGCCATTTGAGTTGGGCTGTTTTTTAAGGTGTTATTTTCTTCAGTATTTTTTTGGGTCTCCTTTAGCAAGCTGTTGACTTGTTTCTCATGATTTTCTTGCATCACTCTCATTTCTCTTCCTAGTTTTTCCTCTACTTTTCTTACCTGCTTCTCAAAATCCTTCTGAGCTCTTCCATGGCCTGGGACCAATTCATATTTTTCTTGGAGGCTTTGAATGTAGGAGCTTTGATTTTGTTGTCTTCTTGATCTTCTTTGTCACCAAAGTAAGATTCTATGGTCTGACTCTTTTTGTGCAGTTTGCTCATGTTCCCAGCCAATTACTTGAGTTTTTAATGCTTTGTTAAGGTGGGGGTCTGCTTCCAGTTTGGTAAATGTACTGTCCCAAGCTTTGGGGGTTTTGTACAGCTGTTTTCAGAGATACTTCTAGGGACCTGCAAATTTTCAGTTCTTCCAAGGTGCTACGATCAAGGGCGAGGTGTTTACTCCTTTATAGGCCTGTACTCTGGTCTATGAGTGACCATTCTTTTCTACTTTGAAATTGTGAGGATTCCCTCTCCAGTGACACTACAAGCTCCACCATGCCAGAGCCCCTTCTATCCCCAAGACCACCACCCAGAACTGTGACCCAGATCCAATCACAGGCAAAGCAAGAGACTCCTGCTCAGCACCAGGAAAGAGATCCCTGCAATCCCCCTCTGACCAGTCACTGGATTCCCTCTCAGTCTGTTGGCCAGAAGCTCTGGAAGCAGCTGCCACTCCAATGCTATGCTGGGACTGGGGCTGGGACCAGGGCTGGGAATGATCTTCTTTCTGACTCACCGCTGTCACAGACTTTTCCTACTGACCTTCTAAGTTGTCTATGGCATTTGTAGGTTTTGAAGTCCAGAAACCCCCACAGCAGTCCACGATTCAGTCCTCTGAGGCCTGCCCCATGTTCGCTGAGGCCTGGTCTTTGCCTGTGTGCCCATACTGAACTGAATTCCATGCATAATAAACCTTTCCAATCAACCCTCCAGGTTGTCTTGGGCTGGAAATGTATTTCACTCTGTCTTTTTTGTGGGTTCTGCTGCTCTAGATTTTGTTTAGAGACATTTTTTACAAGTATTTGGAGGGCTTTGGGGGAGACCTCAAGCAAGTCACTGCTTTCACTCTGCCATCTTGGCTCTCCTCCCCATTAAGGAGTTTTGAACCACCTCCTTACAACTCTAGTCACTCCCTTCTCCCATTCTCTTCCCTTGAGTCAAGAGGGTATCTGTTAATCCCTCTTATAGGAGAAGAGAGTTTCTCCCTTTACTCCTCACCTTTGATTTCACCCTCCCCAACCTGGGGAAAAGAAGGAGGGGAGAGGAGCAGTAGCTACAGTGAGGCCACTCTGGCAATGGCCTTGGGCCCTAGGGTAACCTTTGCTTGGAAGCATCACTCAGGTTCAGCACATCCTGCTCTAAGTAAAGAAGCTGGCCTCTGAATTTGGGGAAACACTCTTTTAAAGTTGTAGTTTTAACAGGTAATGATAAGATGTTGATTCTCTGTATAAAGTAATTTGGAAATGCATTTAACAAAACTGAAGGCACCTGATTGGTAATGGTTTTGTTTCAAATTTCAAATTGGTGAACTTTTTATATCAGCTATGTCAAGCAACTTTTCATAATTTGGTTACCATCAAAATAATTTGACTATTGTTGGTTATTGTTTTAAATGTAAACTTTCTAAAAAGTTTGTTTGGGTTTTGTCTTGTTGAGAATTTTTAAGCATATAGAAATAATCTCTAATGATTTACTTTTTACACCAGGACAAATTTAAATTTGAGATGTAAATCCTGGGAAAGTGTTTAATAAGCTGTGATTAGTGAAACTTGCTGTTTGAGGTAAAAACTCATAGGATTGTATTTTTTGAGTTGTCTGATGGATCATAATAATCCATCAATAATCAATAATACACAATCTGAGAGAAATGCCAGAAGGTACTCAGAGAAAATGTGATACTAGTGGGAAGTCAACAATGAGAAAAGCTGAGAGGACAATTTTAGCCTCAGTCTAAGATGGGATCCTCCTGGCCAGTGTCCCCATTATGTTCCTTTGAAAAGGAATTTTGCCTACCTGACTATTCCTGAGTCTGGCTATCTGAATCAAAACAGAGCTAAGGATGTTTTTATCATGTCATATCTGGACCCTGCAGTCTTTTCTGACAGAATTGTATCTTCCAGATTATAGGCCATTCACCTACAGTTGGTAGCAAACAGTGGGTACCAGCCAATGTCATCCCACTGTTCCCTGAATGCAGCCTGTGATCCATTCCAGTTAACCTCCTCTTTGGGACCCCCTTGAGTCAGGGACAGATCTAAGGCCTTTGCCAGCAGGAAGCAGTTTCAGAAGCCAAGACCTTCACCCCTTACCCCAAAAGAATTTGGGTCCCATTTTTTTGAGGTAGGAATGATGAGGATGGATCTGGAGCCCAGAAAGGAAAAAATTCTGGACTTTTCCACATAGTCAAATCTCTGGCATTTGCCTGAGGCTATAATCCCATCAACTGGCCCTTCATAGTGGCTACACCCAATCTCTCAATTCTCTGTTACCCTTAACCCAGCCTAACCCTCCATTGCCTTACCTCTCTGTGGTCCCTGGCCATTTCCCACCCTTACTCCTAGCTAGGCTCCATTCTGTCTTGGCCCTGGCATTCTATTACCTCACAGTCCCTACAGACTACTTGGCCACTCCTAGATCTTTCCCACAGTCTTTCTGCATATAAGGTCCATCTTGTCTTCATTAAGGTGCTCAAATTCTTAAAAAAAAAAACCAAACTAGCTAATAGCTCAGTAATGTTCGGACTCCTTAAGAGTCTGCCCAATATGATGGATGTTCTAATAAACCTTGTCTTTCGCTGAAATCTTCTTTTTAAATTAAAAAAGTCTTTGAAAGTTGTTTTTTTTTCCTCTGTGATGTTGTTTTTACTGTGTAAATTGTTTTTCTACTTATACTTACTTCATTCTACAGTAGTTAAAATAGGTCTTCTAATTTTCTCTAAAATTATTCCATCATTTATTATGGCACAATTACGCTCATGTAGCACAATATTTTTTAGACATTCTCCAATGGTTAATTGGGCAGCCCTCAGCTTCCAGTTTGGGACTAATATAAAGAGCTACTATAAACAGTTATTGTTTATATGAGTCCTTATCCACTTTATTTGATCTCTATGTTATAGACAATGCAGTGATATAGTTGTGATGAGGTTTAGGGGTTCAGGGGTCCTGGAACCCTAAGATCTCGACATGCTGGACCTGCCTGAAAGAATTTGACCTAAGCCTTCTTTCAGCCAAAAACATGGTTTATTGAAGATTCACTATATTAGCTAGACTCTTAAGGAATCTGAGCTTCTGTGGGCTATTGGTTAGGTTGTGAAAATTTGTGCAGTAGCTAGATTATAAGAATCAGAGCATCTTAATGGACACAAGATGGACCTTTATATACAGAAAGCCTGTGGGAGGGATCTAGGAGTGACCAAGTAGTTTGGGGTGATGGGAGGAGGGGATAAGGAGATCTGGATGGGAGTGGCCAGTAAGCTGGGGTGAACAGAACTCCTGTGACCTGGACAATGAAGCCTAACTAGGATTAAGTGTGGGAAATGCCCAGGGACTATAGGGAGGTAAGACAATGGAAGGGAGATTGGGTGTAGCCACAATGAAAGGCCAGTTAATGGGATTATAGCCTCAGGTGAATATCAGAGATTTGACCACATGGGAAAGTCCAGGGTTTTTCCTTTCTGGGGCCCAGATCTCAATCCCAACAGTTGGACCAAAAGGGATATACAATTTAGTAACTTTTTTAAACATAGTTTCAAATTATGCTCCAGAATGTCCAGGCTAGTGAACTAACAATGCATTAGCGTGACTGATTTTTTACAACCTCACTCACTTTTGCCATTTTCTTAAAGTGTTGCACTAGGAGTCAGGATGATGAATTCAAATCCTGTTTCAGGTACTTCCTAGGTTTGTGACCTTGGGCAAATCACTTAATTTCTATCAGACACAGTTTCCTCATTTGTAAAATGAGAATCCTAATGGTATCTACATGAGAAGCAAATGTTGAAATCATTTTGCAAACTTTAAAGGCAACTTTAAATGCTCGTTATTGTTGTTGTCATTGTCATACTTACCAATCGGATGAAAATATCTTTGATTTGCATTTCTCTAATTATTAGTAATTTGGAGCATATTTTTCATGTATTTATTGATAGCTTAGATTTGTTTTTAAAGCTGTTTGTTCATAGTCTTTGAATATTCCTGAAAGGTGGGCATTGAGTTTAAAGAGCACTGACCACCACTTCCTTTTATGTCTTATCTTTTCTTATTAGAATATAAGGGACACAGTGCCTGGCCTGGAGTTCGTAAGACTCATCTTCATGAGTTCAAATTTAGATTCTGACACTTATCAGCTGGGTGACCCTGGGCAGGTCACAACCCTGTTTGTTTCAATTTCCCTGTCTATAAAATGAGCTAGAGAACGAAATGGCAAATCACACCAGTATCTTTGTTAAGAAAACTCCAAATGACATCACAAAGAGTTGGACATGACTGAAAAGGACTGCCCTTGAGGGCAACATCAGGTCCAAAGTAAGAACTTAATGTTCTGTTTTCCTTCTCTTTTTTCTTCCTTCCTATCAACTAGAAATCCCAAAAAAGATAGAGATATGCACAAGTACATTTGGAACTCTCTATATTGATCTTTTGCCTTAAATAATAGCTAGCAACAATAACTCTGAGAAGCAAGTACTATTGTTATCCCCATTTATAGATAAGGAGACTGAGGCAGACAAAAGTTAACTAATTTGCCACAGACCACATAGCTAGTATGCATCTGATGCTTTATTTGAAATAAAAATGTTCTGACTCCAAGTCCAGCATTAGAAGTCAACACTGGTTGAATTTTAAAGTATCTTTAAAATCAAGGTCCACCCACCATTTTTCCCTACACTAACTTAATATTTATAGAAAATGGTAAGAACATAATATATTCTGATTAATTTGGACTTACAATGAATAGATAATCAATTTTAAAAAAATAATAAAATTAGATATAATGCTAAAATTATACAAAATAATCTTGTTTTGATGATTCAAAAGACCTGTCAGGGTTTTGCAGAGCCTCAGTATAATCATAATAACATAATTTACACCTTGTCCTAAAGGATGTTAAATAATTGTTTGTTATTTTTGAGAAAAGAATTTCTGGTCTCTTGTTCACTTTGTTCTATTTATTCCATTCAACAGATAATTATTATGGACCTAATATACAGAGGATTAAGCTGAATTTTGTTGAGATAAACATTTTAAATAAAAGAAGTTTCTTATCTTCATACATGGTAACAATGTGGTACAGTGGGAAGATTTCTGACTCTATAACCAAAGGACTTAAGTTTGAATCTTGCCTCTATAAGTGTGATGATGATTAAGTTTATGTTTCTTCAGGCTTTATTTTCCTTATCTGTAAAATGAGGGTGTTGGACTAGCTCAGAATCTGTGACTAGTGAAGTCTGGATTTAGATTGTTAAATTGACCCTTTGTTCTTATCTCTAAGAATGAGATGGTCACAAACATGGCAGATTTGGTTACAAACAAATAGCTAGATGAGAGCAAGATACAGTGGATAGACCACTGGAAAGATCACTCAGCAATACCTCAGTTCAGACTTGGCCACAGAAACTCTAGCACTGTGACCATGGTTAAATCACTTAACTTTCTTAACCTCAATTTCCTTATGTGTAAAATGAAGATTCTACCAGTGTTAATCTCATGGCTATAGCGAAGATCAAAAGTGTGTGTAAACCTTAGAACACTATACACATATGAGCTACTGTCATTTTTTTATTATTATTACTCACCACCATCTGTCTAGATTCTAGGAAATCTAACCACTTGGGCAATTTAGAAAGCAGTACTTAGATATCTGGCATATAGAATCCACCAAATCTTCCTGTCACTTTTAATTTTGCTACGTGTGTGCAGACCTAATCTTAGTATCCTTCTAAATTTTTTATTATTTTCTTCCACTAGCAAATTCCCCCATTCTCTTTGTCATTTTCTTATTTCATTGTGTTTATAGAGCTGCTGAAATATGCATGACCCTTAGTGCATCAGGGTAATTTATGTTAGCATCTGGGCTCTCTCATGCCAGAATTGTCGGGTTATCACCTTTTCTAGAGTTAGCAGATAAGAACACAAAATGCTGGGTCAGATTCTGCCAAGTCCAATTCCTCCCATGGTAGAAGCTTAAAATACTATTAATTCTAAATGAAATTTCAACCTATGATAATTTTCAGAACTACGAGTGTGGAGTTGCTATAGAGAACTCTGCCTTCACTGTTATTGAATTCTTCAAAGATATAGTTCTTATTAAACCACACAATGAATTATTGAGTACCTACAATTCTTTCAGCAAGTATGTACTGAGCAGCTACTAGGTGAAAAACCTAATGTTAGATGGGAAGAGGGTTACCACAGAAATATAAGATATCATCCCTGCCCTCTAGCAAATTACTGTTTTTCTAGTAAGAGAAGGCATAAAGATATGGAAGATGTCAAATAAAAACAGAAAGCAGTATATTGTATGGTGAAAGAAACAATGACTTAGGGTTCAAAAAACTTAATTTCTTGTACTGGTTCTATCACTAACTTCCTGTGTGACCACGAGCAAGGTTGCCATTTTCCCTCTCTGAGTTTTGGTATCCTCATCTATGAAATTATCAAGATTGGAATACAAAGAGACAAGGATATTTGAAAAGTAAGAAAAGACCAGGTTATAAAAGAATTGAAAAGGGAGAGGATTTTATATTTTACCTTGAAAGTATTAGGGAGCCATTGGACATTACTGAATAGGGGAGTGACAAATATGTCCTTTAGGAAGATCACTTTGATAACTGGATACATGATAGACTATAGGTGAAAGAGACTTCAGGCAGGGAGATCAATGAGAATGCTATTGCTTTCTATTTCTATTCCAACCAACTGCACTCCTTGGATTTGACTCCTACTATCTTTATCTTCCCAGGAAAAAAAAAATACCATGAAACTCATCACCCCAGAGACAGAATCAACTTTGGCATTGGTACCTTATCAATACCCTCAGTAACCTTTCTTCCTCTAACAGGAGGACTGAAGGACTGAGTGAAAACTCCTTCCCAAACCAGCAACCATCATTACACTTGGTGTACCTCCCCTCCTCTATGCTTTTCAGTTTACTTTTGAATGTTGTGTTCCCCCATTAGATTTTAAGTTCTTTGAGGGCAGGGACTATCTTTCTTTTTCTTATTTGTAAATTCAATGCTTAGACCAGTGCTATATTGGGAATATATTAGGCATTTTATAAATGTTTATTGTTGTATTATATTGTATCATATCATATTGTATTACATCATATAGCATTGTATCGCATCATATGGTATTGCATTGTATTTTATTGTATTGCATTGCAGTAGTCTAAGGGCAAAGTGATCAGCATCTGCACATGGTAATAGCGTCAGAGGAGGGAAGAGAGCATGTAGAAGAGATGTTATGAAGGTAGAATTGATGGAACTTGGCAAGAAATTGGACATAGGGCATGGGAAAGAGTGTAATACTGAAGATGACACCTAGTATGTCAGCCTGAGTAACTGGGAGGATGCTGGTGCCCTCAGCAATACAACAGTAATTAAAAAGAAGGAAGGGTTTGGAAGGGAAGAAGATAATGAGTTCAATTTCAGACATGTTGAGTTAATATGCCAATATTCTATCTAATTTGAGATGAGACACTACAGGTAAGGAAAGAAGAAAAATAAATAGATCTGAAAATCATCTGCATAAAGCTAATTAAATATCTGGAAGCTCATGAGATCAATAAGATCAATAAGTGAAATAGTATACACACACTATATATATGCATATATATGTGTATATATATATGTATATATGTGTATATATATATGTATATGTGTATATATGTATATACACACACACACACACACACACACACACACACACATATATATATATATATATATATGGAGAGAGACAGAGAGACAGAGAGATAGAGATTGAGGACCATAGGGCTCAGAACAAATCCTTAGGGGACTTCTCATTTTAGCAAGGAGAAACCTGGATGAAGAACTTGCAAAAGAGACATAAAAGTAGTCAAGCTGGCAGGAGAAGAAGCAGAATACAGTAATATCAAGGAAACCTAGAGTAGAAGAGCGTATCAAGAAGAAAGATGGTGATTAACAGTGTTAAAGGCTGCAGAGAAGTCAAGAAGGATAAAGATTAAGAAAAAGTCATTAGATTTGACAGTCAGATCATTGCTGATTTAGGAAAAGCTCAGTTTCAGTTATAACAGGGTTAGATGGCAGATTACAAAGAGGAGAGAAGAGAGTGAGAGGAAAAGAAATGCAAAGATGCTTCTTTAGCTCTGGCACTGATTCCCTGAAGTTCTTTTGATCTTCTTGGTCCTTCTTATTAGAAATCCCCATTCTTTCCTCTATTGTGTACAAGTCTCCAGCACATGGCATTATGGATAAGTGAGTTCTTTCAAAGAGGGCCTTTCTTATATTCCCAGACAATAGCATAACACCTGCAACACATTTGGCACTTAATAAATGCTTATTGATGTACTGACTGACTGCTGGTACTTATTGTAGAGAGCTTTCTCAAGTTGCTTAGGAAAGTAGAAAAGATATAATTACTAGTGGGTCTGGTTAAATCACATGAGAGGTTTTTTGTTTTTTTTTTGGTTCGTTTTGAGGATGAGAAAGCCATGAATGTATTTTTAGGCATCAGGGGAACAGCTTGTAAATAGGAAAACACTGAAGATACTTGAGAGAGTAGGGAGATAGAGAGGGAAATCTGGAATGGAATTGGATTGCTCGGATTTGCCTTTGCTGGAACAAAGGCCATATTTTCACGTAAGACAAGAGTGAATTAGATTGTAGCAGAAGGCACTTAAATATTTTGAAGAGAGGGAAAAAGGGCACTCTGCAAATGTCCTTATTTTTTTTTTTCAGTGAAATATGGTTCTCCAGCAAATAGGTGAGGGATGGAAAGTTATGGGACATCTGAGTAGGGATAAAAAGGTCTGGAAAAGCTGATACAGTGAAGGGTATAATCAAAGGTTTAGGTAGGAATAAAAGGATTGCCTTGCCCTACTGAGGGCTCAAGAGAAAAGAATAGCATAGAATTGAATTGTTACACCAGACTGTCAAGATGAAGAGAATATAGGGGTGATAGCCTGGGAAAGAACAGAGAGGTGGAGGAATTGAAGGTCACAATAAGAATGAAAACAAGGTTAGGGGTTGTAAGACAGAGGAAAAGATATAATGATAGGAAATTATGATCAGATAAAGAAATTTCTGTGTTCATAGACATGGAAGTGGGACCCTTGTGGATGATAGGGATATCAAGCACATAATCTGTTTCTCTCAGGTAGGGGAGAGTAGTAGGTTGTGAGAAATGAGTAAATTGAAAAGTTGGGAAGTTAGGGTGTTTGAGGGAGTATTTGTATATTATGTCTATATAGATAGGTAGAGATAGATGACAGATAGATAGATAGATAGATAGATAGATAGATAGATAGATAGATAGA
>NW_020954548.1:4459456-4534677 GCF_900497805.2 Vombatus ursinus
AGATAGATAGATAGATAGATAGATAGATAGATAGATAGATAGATAGATAGAAAGATAGATAGATAGACAGATAGATATTGAAGTTCCCTGGTATGAGGGTAGGAGCTGAGAAGGAAAGACTTTGAACCAGGAACTAATCTCACTGAGGAAGGAAGGAGGGTATCCTAGAGGTCAGGAGATAACAATTTTAATAATCTTCATTAGGTGATAAATATGAATTGATTAGAGGTAACAGTAGACTTTGGAACTGAAGATAGGAGACAAGGTACATTCTTAGTCTGCAACCATGACCAGGGAACCTGAGGTATGAGAAAAACTGAAACTAGTGCTGGAGAACGTGGCCAGAGATATCTCAACACCAGGAGGAAAGGAGGTCCCATGACTAAAAGAAGACTAAAGGAATGAGAAAGAAAAAAAGAACTGAGGCTGAGCTGGTAGTGGTGAGTGAATAGTGTTCCTGATCCTTCTCATGGTATGGAATTTCTTCACAGACAGAATCACTAATCATTGAGTTGGCCCATAGGGAGAGTTATCCCAGAGTATCACACAATAGTGTATAGGTTGAAAGAGGGAAGGGGTATTCATTTACAAGATGGCTGATAGTTTATGATATAATTCATGTCCCATTGCAAAAAACCTCTGGACTCATAAAAGTGAATTCAAATTCAAAGGTTTCTTAATAATTTATGTTCTCTATTATCGCTACGGTTTTCATTTGCCCCTACCACAGAGTCTTTTGGGGAACATCAAAATCTGGTTTGTTTAAACAAACCTTCTTAGGAGCATCCAAGTCTCCTACATAAAATTGATTCCTAAGGTAAAAGACATGAAAAATGTATTGTGAATATTCACATAAAGAAGAGATAAGGGACTCATACATGAGTACATTCACCAACTGCATAATTGTATATCAAATCTCCATGGTCAGTTCAGTATAATTTCTTCTTACCTCAGATCTAGGCTACTACATATGTTTACCTCTTCTGCTGCTGCCAACTTGCCTTCTGGCCCTGTAATTACCATTTTCCCTTAGATACTCCAAACCATCTTTGTCATCCCCCATTCTTTAGTACCTGTTTCACTTCAGACATTTCTGATTAATTGCCTTTCACCTTTGGTTTCTGTTCACTATAGCTGTATCTTTGGTTATAGCACCATGTCCCTAAAATGCTTCCTTCCTTCCTTCCTTCCTTCCTTCCTTCCTTCCTTCCTTCCTTCTTCTTGGTCCTTCTTGCTAGCGATGCATATTCTTTATTGTTCAAAAGCCTTTGGCACATGACGCTATAGAGAAAAGGATATTTTCAAAGAGGATTCCTCTTTTGGCTAGTGTAGCCAAGGAGTGAGGGGCTACCTAAATGAAAGATTTAGCAGAACTTTCTGCACATACCCATCACATGGATATCATATGTGGCAAGTTTAATGAGAAAAAAATAAATGATCCTTACAAATGGAGAATAGAAATAGAAATAGTAAGTGATACACACTGAATAAGATCTTTTACTAACACAAAGGCATATCGAAGGAAGACACTATCTACAATCAGAAAAAGAACTCACAAATATTTGTATGTATAGAATGATTATAAATATACATATATATGTATATATGTGTGTGTATGTGTGTGTAATGGTAGTTGTCACTAGTGTGAGGAAGGGGGAAAGAAGGAAAAAGAAAAAGAAAAAAGAAGAAATTTACATGATAACTTTATTATATATTTAAAAGGAATAGAAAGTTGTATATTATAGACTTACAGTCATATGTAATCATCTTTTTATTATATTATATTATGGAAATACTTGTTTTATTCCATAAATTAAAAACACAATAAATTTTAAAAATTAACTTGGTCACCTTTATAATATATTTTAGCACTTCCTCCCTCTGTTTTTTAATAGCTTAGTCCTGAACAATAAAAGAAATATTTTGACCATACTCTATAGATGCAGCTGGTGTAGTGGATAGAATGCTATAGCCAGAAAGACAGGGGTTCAAATGTGACCTCAGACACTTATTAGATATGTGACTTTGGAGAGATAACTTAACCTCTGTTTGCCTCAGTTTCTTCAATGATAAAAATGGGGATAATAATAGCACCTACTTCTAGGTTTGTTGTGAGGATCACATGGGATAATAGTTATAAATCATTAATAGAGTGTTGCCATGAGGTAAATACTTAATAAATGCTTGTTTGCTCCCTTACCAAACAGATCAGTTACCACTCCTGGAAATGTTAGAGTTAAATTTTATTTAAACAAATAAACAACCCAATCTTTTAAAAAGCATAAGTAGTATTAGAACTTCCAAAGCCTTTTAAATTCATAAAATTGCTATGTGATCACTCATCTCAGAAACCAGTATGCGAAGATATGTATTAAATCAAAAACCATAACAGCAATTACCTGGAGCAGGGCTTTAATTTCTTTTTGTCTGTGATTGCATTTCATTTTTAAGGATAGAGCTCAACAAGCTGTCTAAAATTATTCTTTCTAAACATCCTTATGTAACCTAATTTAATCACCAAACTTATTCTTAAGTGCCTCCAAGGTTCTCATGTAGCAGATACTATAAAAATATTCACTATATAGGACATTTTTCCCTGCCTTGTTGGAGCTTACACTCTAAATAGGGAAAATTAAATTAAGTTAAATAAATATCTTAATGTTGAATATGTGTGAGGAAAGCTTGGCACTCTGCAGGAGGCCCATTAGATAATGAGTCTGGACTCTTGGATAGATAGATAGATAGATGTATGTATATGTGTCTATAGACATGCATGCATATGGACATGTATATATATACTCATATTCAGACAAATGACAAGTCATGTTAATATATGCATATATACATACACATGCACATACACACAAATATGTGTATGTATAATCAAATACGGTTATATGCATAATGTATATATACATAATAATTTATATGTATATGTGCATATAATGCAGATAGGTACATAATAATGCATATTATTAAATATGTTATGCATTTTATATATTGATATATATGTATGTGTACTTATGTATTTATGTGCATATGTGCATGTAAGATCACTTTGTTTCCCCTTATTTCTTGAGACAGTAAATAGTGAGAAAAACTGGCCTTTTTAATTCTTTAGTATCTGTAGTTGTCAATGAAAAATTTTCTGTATAGGTGCAACTTATAGTCTTAGAGAGTAGCCAAGAGTACTGAGTAGTTAAGGGGCTTATCCAGGGTCACATAGTCAGTACCTACCAGAGAAAAGACTTGAACTAGGGTTTCCTAGCTCCAAGGCCAGCCTCCACTACACTACAATGGTTCTTAGTAAAGATAAAGAAATAAAGCAAATGAAGGAAGAAAAGAAGCTTTGATGCATTAAGTGCTTACTGTGTACAAGGCCTTATATTCAGTGCTCTGGATTCAATATAACAAGCAAAAATAATGACAAGAAGAATAATCAGCCATTGGGTATTAAAGTCAAAAGTCCCAAGTTCAAAATAATTTTAAATGCTTTAAAAACATTCATAGCAAATCATTTTTAGATATTAATAAATTAGTCATTTGTTTCCAATTATTTTTTCCCTTTTGTAAATGAACTTATCTATTTTTGGTCTGGATTTGTGGTTTGATAAGTATTCAGGGAGCTCCCACCAAAGATGCAGACCTACACCTCTTCTGCAATGTGAAGATTTAGACAACTGTTTGAGGCACTTGGAAGTGGCTCACAGACTGTTATTGTGCAGGCATTAATACATGTTAGAGCACAACCTGAGCCTAGCTGTTTCTAACAATAAGGCCAAACTTATAATTACATTATGTGTTTTGTGATGACTCTCATGGATTTATTATTCCATTTCCTATAATTATTATGGGAAACAAATTTATTATCCTATTTCCTATAACTTTCCACACATATACATTTCTGTAACGTATGTGAATACAGCTAGGTGGCATAGTAAATAGAGCACTGTTCCTGAAATCAGTTGGACCTGAGTTCATATCCAGTCTCAAATAGTTACTAGCTATATGACCCTGGGCATGTCACTCAACCCTGATCATCTCAGTTCCTCTTCCGTAAAATGAGCTGGAGAGGGAAATGACAAACCACTCTAGTATTTCTGCCAAGAAAACCTCAAATGGGGTTAAAAAGAGTCAGACACAACTGGAAAAGTTTGAACATTATATTTTGGGGTAGCTATATGGTACAATGGATAGATTGCCAGGACTAAAGTCAAAAAATCCTCTTCTGGAGTTCAAATCTGGCCTGACAAAGTTACTAGCTATGTGACCCTGGGCAAGTCATTTAACTGGGTTTGCCTCAGTTTCTTCATCTGTAAAATGAGCTGGAGAGGGAAATGGCAAACCTCTCCAGTATATTCTAAGAACACCTCAAATCAGGTCACAGGGAATCAGATACTACTAAAACTACTCAACAACAGCAAATAACATATGTGTAGTGAGACATCATTTTTTATACCATATACAGTATTTGAGAACCAGCAGAGCACAATAGAAAGAGGACTAGCCTTGATGTTAAAAAAAAAAATTACAAATTAATGTCATGCTGCTGACACATACAGTGTGCGTATGTACACACACGTGTGTGCATGTGTGTGATTTAACATCTCAGTGTCCAAAGCAATTTTCTAAAATGATAAAATCACAACTGAGTTGCTACTCTTTATCTGTAGAAGGACTTTCTCCATGAGGAATTCATACCACTGACATAATCAAGAATCCATACTCAAATAATAAATAAAAAGAAGCATTTACTCATAGTAGACTATAATCAAGAAGGCATTCAGCCTATAAAGCTCCCTGAGGGGTAATCTTTGTGTAATGAATAGGAATGGAACTAGACTGACCTCTCATATTTATTGAAGATTTCTATTCTCCCCCTCAGTTTAACCCTAATACAGATTTTGCCTTTCAATGAAATTCATTACAAAAAATGTTTGCTCAGCTATGGAGGTTGTTCCAAAGTAACAAATGCATCCCACAGCTATGTTTTTGATCTCTGAAAAATGTGTGGGAATCATTTTCCCAGGAGAGATTAAAATGTTATCTGTGGAATTTTATTTTCATTGCTGTCTTTATTGTGCATTGTCAGTTTCCTTATTTTAGGAGCAGTCATTGAGGGGGAACTATGGTGGGACTGAATCGATACAGTTCATAGTGACAAATAATGGAATGACTGAGCCAAGAGGGTAGAACATCAGACTTTTTTCTGGGAATCCACGTTCTAAGTCCCTTTTCAGGTGGGATCTAGGTGGTACAGTGGATAGAATGCTGGACCCAGAGTCAAAATAAACCTGAATTCAATTCTGGCCTGAAGACACTTACCAGCTGTATGAACTGGTCATGTAAATCACTTAACCTCTGTCTGGCTCAGTTTCCACATCTGTAAAATGAGGATAATAATAACATCTACCCCCTAGGCATTTTGTAAGAATAAAGAGAGGTGATGTTTATGAAGTGCTTTTCAAACCTTAAAGCACTGTATAAATGTTGCTATTATTACATTTTCTTTGAAAAGAGATAATTGATTTGCAAATCAATCTTCTGTTTTGGTTTAAAATAATTTTTAAAGGAGTATTTTTAGTTGCATAACAATTAGTCATCCTTGGTTTTTGTTTTACATCATCAAAAATCCTATTGACCTACTTCATTTTAATGATTTCATTACCCAATTTACTGTCAAAGCAGCTATGCAATTGAAAACATTGACTGATTAGAGTCATGTCAGGGAGCCTTAGGTGCCTCAGTTCCCTCGTTCATAAAAATGAGGTAATTGGACAAGTGATATCTAAGGTGACTTACAGCTCAGACATTCTAAAAGTCATTTCCTTTTTGCTGCTGCAGAACCTCCAGTAGGGTTATTCAAGGCAGGGAAAACAGCAAAGGAAAGAGCTTTCTAGTAAAAAGGAATTTGGGGGCAGCAGAAGTACAGGGCCTGTCCAAGAACAAAACACTGGGTGAGAGAAACTGGAATACTCCTTGTCCAGATCAATAAATCACTGTTTACCTGGTTCTAAGTCTCTGATGCCTAAATCTTGGATTTTGCTTTCTGTTATCTCATCCTGACTTGGTCCTGACCCTTACTTTGACCTGGCTTTTTCTTTGATGCTGGATTTTAGTGCTTCTGTATCATTCATCTCAGAGTTAGATAGCTCCAGCTTCTTCAGATACTGTTATTACTCCTGGGCTATTCAGTTCTTTTTTTTTTTAAACAACAACATATGTATACATTTATACATCTATATTTTTATATACTCGTTCCTTACTTTAGTTTCATAGAGCCCCTCTATTTAAGATGAAGTTCAGGCACTATGTGTTCCTCTTTCTATCATTTTCTTTTTAATTTATGGAATAAAACAAATATTTTCATAACACAGTATAATGAAAAAAATGATTGTTCATGAAACTGCAAATCTATTGTGTACAATTTGCTATTCCTTTTAAATATATAATAAAGTTATACTGCAAATGTCTTCTTTTCTTCCTTTCCCCCACCCTAGAGGTGGCTACCATTAGACACAAACAGATGTGTGTGTGTCTGTGTGTTTATGTATGGGTATATATTACACATATATGTGTGCATACACATATATGTGTAATATATACATATATAAGTAAAATTATTCTATATATACTTATATTTATCAGCTCTTCTGCCTTCTCACCAGCAATATGTCTGTTAACTACCTGTACAAAAACATCCCATATGATATTTCTCTCCAGTTTCCAAAACCAAGAAGACTCTCCTTATTACAACAGGTTTGACAATGCAGAAAAAGCATTTAAACAACAATTTTTGAGCAATCATCATTCAATCTTCCCCAGTTCTTGCCAGAATGAGTTAGAATGGCACTACTTTTGATGACGGGGGCAGGTAGGTCACACAGTGGTTAGAGTGCTGGACTTGAAGTCAGGAAGAATCATCTTCCTGAGTTCAAATCTGGCCTCAGATACTTACTAGATGGACAAGTCATTTAATCCTTTTTGTTTCAGTTTCCTCATCTGTAAAATTAACTGTAAAAGAAAATGGCAAATCACTCCAATATCTTTGCCAAGAAAACCCCAAAGGGGGTCATAAAGAATCAACACAACTGAAATGACTGAACAATAACTATAACTTTTACTGAGATATCAATGAGGTATAGACAAATTTATTTTACATCATGAATTATAGACCTTGGTTCATTAAAACTTTTAATAATATAATGCATCGGATAATAGAAAACTTTTATAGGAACTCTGGGTTCTTCAGACCTTACTTTGAGAATCAATGTTTTATGATATTTAAATATTCTATTAAGGATATCTAAGTCCTCAAATCAGTATCATCTCTTAGATCTATGCAGCTATTAGCATGGTCATCTGTGAGCCTTTTTGTTTTTCTTTTACACTAGCAGAAGATAATAATCTGTTTTGCCTTGCTGACAACTCATTTATTTCATTATAGCATCTGGTACCTTAAAGTCCTGAAAAAAACATTTTTTTTTCTCTACTGGCATAACACATGGGCATTCAAAAACAAAGATTGAAGTGAGTTTTGTGAAAAATCATTTAACTAGGTTTGCTTCAGTTTCCTAATCTGTAAAATGAGCTGGAGAAGGAAATGGCAAACCACTCCAGTATATTCTAAGAACACCCCAAATCAGGTTACAGGGAATCAGATACTACTAAAACCACTCAACAGCAACAAATAACATATGTGTAGTGAGACATCATTTTTTATACTTATGTGGGGTATAAGTGGATCAAATCAAAGAAAAGAATAAAGATAATTTTGTGGGGTAGAGGGGCCTCAAAAAGCAGTGTAGAATGCTGCAAGGAATGCTGGATTTGAAGTCAGAGGAACTTTATTGGAAGCCTAGTTCTTTTCCTCTCCTAGCAAAGTAAGTAGAGAAATCACTTAATCTCTCTTGGCCTCAGTTTCCTCATCTGTGAAATAAGGCAGTTGGCCTAAATGACTTTTAAAGTCCTCTGTAGCTCTAAATCTATGAGCCTCTCCCCACCTTCAACTGTTTTCTACCCATCATTTGACATACAGAATTCTAGAGTTAGATACTCATGTTGTTCAGATGTTTCAGTTGTGTATAGGTCTTTGTGTCCCCATTTGAGGTTTTCTTGGCAAAGATACTGGAGTGGTTTGCCATTTCCTTCTCTAGCTCATCTTACAAATGAAGAAACTAAGGAAAGTGTTAAGTGACTTGCCCAAGGATGCACAGCTAGTAGGGGCCTGAGGCCAGACTTGAACTCAGGAAGACTTCAAGACCAATACTCTAAGCACTGTGCCACTTAGCTACTTTAGATGTGAATATACTAAGACAATTGAATGGATTTTCTGTTAGAAAGGAGAGAAGGTAGGAGGCAGAAAAGATGGTGGAGAAGCCAAGGGCATTAAGCACATATTATTCACACAGAAAAGGTGAAGAGAAATGAGAAGTGTTGTTGAATTTAAGTTTGTGTGAGAAGAATGGGAATTGGTGAAAGGTGCACAGTGTCAAGAGATGAAGATAGATATAACCAATGGAGGATGTTAAAATACTCCCTTGATAAGTTACTAACTTGGAAGCAATGAGTAAGGGTACAGTGTGGTTATTTGGCATTGGAAGTTCTTCACTTCTTGGCCCTTTCTTGCCTTTCCAAATTTCTTGCATTCTATTTTCCTCCGTGAACTCTAAATTAAAGCATACAAACCTATTTGCTGTTCTTAAACATAACACTCCAACATCCTTGCCATGGAAAGGCCTGCCTGTTCCCAATGCCTTGAATGTTCTCCCTCTCAACCTCCCATTCTTAGAACTCCTGGCTTCCTTTAGCAATCTTCTCAAACAGCACCTCCTTCAGGAGGCCTTTTTTGGTCCCAGCTAGTGCTCTCCTTTCTACATCACTTTCCATCTGCTCTATTTTTATCTTGTACATTCTCATTCATACACACACACACACACACACACACACACACACACACACTCACACACACACGTGTGCATATGTATGTGTATATATATGTATATATATACACATACACACATGTATATGTATGTATGTATGTATGAATACGGTCATCGCCATTAGAATGTAAGCTCCTTGAGGGCAGAAAATGTTATTATCTTTTCTGTTAGTATCCACAGAACTTAACACAGTTCCTGGGACATAGCAAGCACTTAATAAATGCTTGGAGATGGATTGATGGATGGGCAGGTAGTTAATTGATTGTGATGGATGGACAGCCCACTTTTAGCCATTCTGGTTGCTTCAATCATGTGTTACTTCTGTAGAATGCATTATGCTTATAATCTGTTCCTAGCCTTATCTTTAGTTACTCTTTCCCAAATTATGATTATGTCATTAAAATAATTATAACTATTATATTTTATACCATAAACAATATTTATGCATATACTTGACAAAGGACTTTCTCATCTGTTTGTGTTTAGAAGTTTCATAGGCAACATGTGAAGGATGTAGAACAAGAATTATCTCTATTTTACAGAAAAGGCAACCCAGGGGGCAGCTAGGTAGACAGTGGATGGAGTACCAGTCCTGGAGTCAGGAGGACCTGAGTTCAAATCTAGCTTTGTGACTCTGGGCAAGTCACTTAACCCAATTGCCTAGCCAAAAAAGAAAAAAAAAGGCAAATTTAAGTAATCTACTGGTGATAACATAAGTGACAGAAACAGAACCTGGGTCTCTTTAACTTTTAGCCTAATGTCCTTTTCATTGTCCCAAGCTAGCTAAGTAATCCAGTGAATTGAGCACTGGGCCTAGAATAGGAAGACCTAAGTTCAAATACAGACTCAGACACTTATTAGTTGTGTAACTCTTAAGTCACTTTATAATTATTATCTGTTTCGTTTCCTCAACTATATAATGGAGATAATAGCACCTATCTTATAGTAAGGATCAAATGAGATAATATTTGTGATAATTTAGAACAGTGCCTGGAATATAATAGTACTAAATAAATGTTCATTTCTTTCTTTCCTTCTGTCTTTCATTTCTTCCTTCCAAGTTATCTATCTCCCACCTTTATGTGCTTCAGGGCTATTGTCATGCTGTCTTGTAGAAATCATACAACATATTTAGGCTCATCATATTCAGAGTTTTTTGGGATCTAATCCAACTTCCTCTTTGTACTGAGGAAGGAACTCAGTCCTAGGACATGAAGTGATTACCCAAGGTCATACAGGTATCAGTTCTCAGGGGTAGGACTTAAACTTGCTATTTTTAGATCCCATGATTCCTGATTCAGGAGTGTTGCCATTCCAACAACCTACTTCTAAATCCATTCCCGTAGAGCATTTGTCTCACCAGAAGACAGATAATCATGTCAGTGTTTTCTTTGTTCATAATCAAGGAAGCTTTAATATTTTATTACCTCCTCTTGTCATTTCCAGAAAGTTACCAGTGCTCAGGAGAATCAGGGTTTGTGTTTCAATTGTCTTTCTTCCAGCCACAGGAATGTAGGGCCAGGGAGACAAGGAACAGGAGCAGCCATTCAAGCATTCAAGCAAGTTCAGATAAGTTTTTAGAAAAGTCTTGTGGTATGGAGCAAGTCCTTTCCAAGAACTGACAGAATTTCATCTATGAATTGGATTTCTAATCTATAAATAAATTAGTCCTATACAACACATTTATACCTTCAGGGAGATGAAATTAGGCTTTCCACATACCCTTTATAACTTTTCATTATCTCAACTGAGCCTCGGAATAACTGTGAGATACTATCAGTATTACTACATCTATTATTCAGATGAAGAAACTGAGATTCAGATGCTAAGTGGACACGCCCAAAGTTACATGGCTAGTAGATATTAGAAGTGCAATTCATATCCTTGCCTGCCTGATTCAAAGATTGTATATGTAAAACACTTGCAGACCTTAAAGAACTAGACAAGTTAGGGAATATTAGTTTTTTATCTTTTCTTTAAAGTTCAGATATAAATTATCCAGGGATAAGTTACTATCCTGCTATTTTTTCCTTAATAGTAAATGTTCTATAAGTTATTGTACAGGTAAATTAAATTATCATTTTAGTTAAGTATTCATCTTTTGTAAGTTCAATGAAAGCACCTTTAAGACAACTCTAGTAGCCCAGGAAAGAGAGATGACAAGTATACCTCATCCTGTTTATTTGTTTAGCTAGTTCTCAATATTTAGAAAGATATTCATTCCACATAGCTAAGTGATTATGCATATTTGACATGGCATTATTTGGTTAAAAACAATGTCCTTAAACTTTTATGAATCATTACTATGCACAGGTGATTGTGATTAAGAGTTTTGTCAGTGATAATATTCTAGACATAGTTTATTTTTTTTAATTCACAAATGAAGGGTATTTGAAGGGCATTTGTATTCCTTTAATTCATGCAAGATAATCAACTTTCTGATATGAAATTCTAGTTATCAGGTCATATGTAACCTAGAATTTAGTAGGCGTTAAATGTTTGCAGACTACAGTGATATGTTGCACGGTTTCTACTATTCCCTTGTGTAATGAGGAACTAGACAGTCCAGCCTTTATGAAGATGCACAATGTACTTTGTTGATGGAATCTTTAAGTAGATTGGAGAATGTTCATAAATTCTGTAACTGGTTCCAGTCCGCTAACTACATAGTAAAGACAAAGTTTTTTGATTGGCTATCTGACCAAAAGCGGAGTGCATTCAAAAAGTCACTGTTCAGCTAGAGTCAGTCTCATAGCATGGGCTCCTTCCAGATTTAGTGGCATTAGAGAAGGAAGATGAGTTGCTGAAGGCTTCTGAGTTGGGGAGAAGACTTGGGCCCTCTATCTCTTGGAATCAGTATGAAGGCAAGAAAATATAGAGAATCCCAGAGAAATATTAGAGAATCCTAGAGAATCAAGTAAAAAGCTACTTGAAATAATAAGCAACTTTAGCAAAGTTGCAGACTATCAAGCAAACCCACAGAAATCATCAGCATTTCTATATATTACCAACAAAACCCAACAGCAAAAGATAGAGAAATTCCATTTAAAGTTACTGCAGACGTTGTAAAATATTTAGGAATTTACCTACCAAAACAAACCCAGGAACCATATGAACAAAATTACAAAACACTTTTCACACAAAGTCAGATCTAAATAATTGGAAAAACATTAGCTACTCATGGGTCGGCTGAGTTAAAATAATAAAAATGACAATTCTACCTAAGATAATTTACTTATTCAGTGCCGTACTAACCAAACTACCAAAAAATATTATAAAGAGATAGAAAAAAATAGTAACAAGATTAATTTGGAAGAACAAAAGGTCCAGAATGTCAAGGGAACTAATGAAAAGAAATGCTGGGGAAGGTGGCCTAGCTGTTCCAGATGTTAAATTGCATTATAAAGCATCAGTCATCAAAATTACTTGGTACTGGCAAAGAAATAGAGTGGTAGATCAGTGGAATAGGTTAAATATGCAAGATACAGTAGTCAATGACTATAGTAATCTACTATTTGACAAACCCAAAGACCCCAGCTTCTGGGATAAGAACTCACTATTTGGCAAAAACTGCTGGAAAAACTGGAAAAGAGTATGGCAGAAATTAGGCATAGACCAAAATCTCACTCCATATAGCAAAATAAAGTCAAAATGGGTTCATGATTTAGATATAAAGGCTGATACTATAAGCAAACTGGGAGAACAAGGAATAGTTCACCTGTCAGATTGAGAACAGATGAATTTAAGACCAAGCAGGAGATAGTGAGTGTTATGAAATGCAAAATGGATAATTTTGATTGCATTAAATTGAAAAGTTTTTACACAAAGCCAATGCAACCAAAATTAGGAGGGAAGCAGAAAACTGGAAAAGAATTTTTACAACCAATATCTCTAATAAGGGCCTCATTTTAAAAAATATATAGAGAGAGAGCACTAAGTCAAACATATAAGAATTCAAGTCATTCCCCAATTGATAAATATCAAAGGATATGAATAGGCAGTTTTCAGATGAAGAAATTAAAGCCATCTATAGTCATATAAAAATGCTCTAAATCACTATTGATTAGAGAAATGCAAATCAAAACAACTTTGAGGTACCATATCATACCTATCAGACTGGCCAACATGACAAAACAGAAAAATGATAAATGTTGCAGAAGATGTGGGAAAATTGGAACACTAATGCATTGTTGGTAGTTGTGAACTGATCCAACCATTTGGGAGAACAATTTGGAACTATGCCCAAAGGGCTATAAAAATGTACATACCCATTAACCCAGCAATAGGGCTGTATTCCAAAGAGATCACAAAAATGGGAAAAGGATCCACATGTACAAAAATATTTATAGCAACTCTTTCTGTGGTGGCAAAGAATTGGAAATTGAGGGGATGCCCATCAATTGGGGAATGGATGAACAAGATGCGGTGCATGAATGTAATGGAATATTATTGTGCTATAAGAAATGATGAGCAGGCAGACTTCAGAAAAACCTGGAAAGACTTGTATGGTCTGATGCTGAGTGAAGTGAGCAGAACCAGGAGAACGTTATACACAGTAACAGCCACGTTGTGTGATGACTAACTTTAATAGACTTAGCCCTCCTCACCAATGCAATGATCTCCAAAAGTCTCATGATGGAAAATGCTATCCACTTCCAGAGAAAGAACTATGGAATTTGAATGAAGATCGAAGCATATTATTTGCTCTTTTTTTTCCTTCTGTTTTATTTTGTTTCCTCTTTCTTGTGGTTCCTCCTATTGGTTCTAATTCTTCCTTACAACATGACAAATGTGAAAATATGTTTCATAAGAATGTATGTGTAGAGCCTATATCAGATTTCATGCTCTCTTGGGGAGGGAGGTGGGAAGGAAGGGGGAGAAAAATTTAAAACTCAAAAAGTGTATGGAAGTGAGTGTTGAAAACTAAAAACAAATTAATAAAAAAAAAGAAATGAAGAAATAGATAATATAAAAGGGGATGGGAATGGAATAAGCATTTCTGTAGAACCTACTATGTGCAAGGCACTATGATAATAATTTTTTGCAAATATAATCTCATTGATCCTTATAACAGCCCTGGTAGATAGATACTATTATTCTCACCATTTTACAGATGAGGAAACTGAGAAAAATAGAGAATGAGTGACTTGAGAAAAGTCCAATGGCTAACAAATGTCTGAGGACAGATTTGAAGTTAGGTGTTCCTTTCTCCAGATATATTAGTGTGCTGTGAGATGATGAGGAAAGAGATGATTTCAAAGACTTGACAATAATTTATAGCAACTGATACAGAGTTTGATGCAGAAGAACTGGAACAATTTATACTCTAACATCATTATTATAAAAATGAATGATTTTGAAGATGATACACTTATAAAATGAAGAAGAATGTACAGAATCAGGAGAACAATTTATGTAACAACATTGTAAAGGCAAACATGATTGAAAACAGTAAGAGCTGTTATCAGTACATTGATCATCCCACAGGGCCAAAGATGAAAGAAATCATCTTTTTGTCACAGAGAGGTGAAGAATTTGGGTATGTGTGTATATATGTATGTACATATACAGCAATGAAAGGATTTGTTTTCTTTAACCACATATGTGTGGTAATGAATTTTTTTTTATTTCTCCCTTTGTATTTTCATTGCAGTAGGAGGTAAAGGGAGAAAAAATAGGTATCTACAGCAGAGAAAAAAAGAAAACTCATAAGGAAGCAAAGAAAAGATAGACAGTTTTCAACATAATGTATTGTATTTATTATATAGGCTTTGTTGAAATAGAAATTTGCTGCTACATATTTTGAATCCTCTCATGTTTTGCTGTGCACATGACAAGCTTTTTCTTTCTTTCATTTTGCATTTAAGTTTATAATATATTTCTTTTTCCTTTTTCTATTCTGTGTTTTAGTATTTATGTGTAAAATAAAAAAAATTTTAAAAATTAAAAAAAATAGAGAGGTGTGGGTTGTTACAGTTGCAGAATATCACATGAATTTCTGATCATATCACCATATTATTAGTTTTATTTGTTTTACTTTGTATCAAGACAGATAATGTAGAATGGGAGCAATCTGAAATGTTCATAAGACCAAAATACATCAATAAAACCTGAGATAGACAGACCTAGGTTCAAATCTTTACTCTAACCCACATACTAAGTAGATAATGCTTGCTTATGATTTTACCTCTGAATTAATCTTTATCATTGGCAAAATATGGATAATAATGAACTTAATAACCACCTCACAAGGTCATTAAGAAGATAAATAATAGTATCTATTTAAAGTGTTATATAAATATTACCTAATTAAGAAGTGTTGCAGAAATGATGATCAATTTTGAATTTAATTGGGTCCCAACTCAGATGAGTCTAGCTCAATTTTGATGAATTGATCATTCTGTAACTAAGGGTACCTGAGCTCATAGATGGTATAGACTGATTGTTGGTTTCCTTTGACAAACAGGTCCTCATTTCCCAAAACAAGCCTATAGATGGTCCAGTTTGACTATCATCAATCTTAGAAACTTTAGATTGCCTCTGTACCTGAGGGAAATGGAAGAATTGAATGCCCATAGCAATAGCATTAAGTAATAAAGGATGCTTCCTCATTCAGTCCTCCTCATTTGAATTAATGTGCCCCTCAGGCCAAGGCAGTCAGGGAGTCACAGTAAACAATGTCTTCTCCACTTGAAATATTTACTTCAGTGAGTACCTTTAGTAAAGACAGTGAGACGAGGCATAGTACCTGTACATAGTTCATAGTACATGTAATAGTATATAGATCATGTATAAAGAATCGATCATATGTGATTTCTTCATTCTAGGCATAATCTAGTAAGATTGTACAAACACTACACTATGAGGTACCTGGAGTTATTGCAAATGAGAGTCAGTGACATACTGAATATAGCAAGCATATGTTGCAAAATATTGACTAAAATTGATTCTATTCCCATTTCATTGTGGGAAATATATACATATATATGTATATGTATATGTGTGCATATATATATGTATATGTATATGTGTATGTGTGTGTGTGTGTGTGTGTGTGTGTGTGTGTGTGTGTGTGTATACGTATATATATCTGGGATTTGTCACATACGTACTGACAAAAAAATGCCAAACTGTCATTAGAACTGTTGGTAGAATTTTAGCTTTTTGAAGAGAAAAGATGTTGCATTTTTCTTTGTCTTCTAGCACAGTGCCTAGATTGTTGTAAGCATTTGGTGAATTCAATTGAAAAAATAAGAGCAGTCCATACTTTTTCTTGATACTTATAAAAATGAATTAGAAATGTTTTATCTTGTTTTGCTTTAGCAAAAGGTAGTATTGAGTTAGGTAAGTTTCTCCAAGTAAAGTTTATTAAGCTTCTTGCTGACTTATACAGAAGCTTCTTCAAAACTATCTAATCAGCATTCTATCCAAGCTCTATATAAAAACATAACAGACATACCTCGAGAGTACAAAATAGATGATACTAAAGAACAGCAGGATTGGGATTATAAAATAGAACATGTTTCTGCTTTGTACTGCAATCTGTCACAAGACTTATGGGCAAAGAACACTTGAGATGATATGTTACCAAACACCACTGAATGATTGCACAGCTAAAGAAATAACACTGTGTGTATAGGGTGAATAAGGAGCCAGAATATTGAAAAACAATGGGCTAACTAGTCACAGAGGAAACCATTCAAATTCAATTTAACCTTCTATTAAAAAGGATATTGCCTCTACACTGCATTCTGTGCTTGGAATTAGATAGTGAATTTATACATGAGCCATACAATATAGTGATATATTAATCCAACTCTCTAAGCATGCTTGAACAGAAGATACAGGTTTAGGTCAGCCCATTTACACACTGGTACTGGGGGAGTGGGGGATGAAAGGTAAAGAGTACAGCTGATCATGGGCCTATTTTTCATTTAGTTCCTCTGCTAGCAGTTTCATTCCTTGCCACAGTATAGTGGAATGGAAAGAGCGCTGAACTTAAAATCACGAGACTTAAGTTAAATCTTGACTTTGTCATCTGGATGTTTCTTGGGAAAGTCATATAACCTCACTGGGACTCAGTTTCCTCATAAAATGAGGAAATTGGACCACATAGTTTGTGACAATTTTTCCTGATTTCAATGTATGTACCTATGATACAAAACTTGGGGTAGACATAGGTTGGTTGAACATTTTCTTGGACATGTAAGGGTGATCCCTGGTTCATGTCCTCAAACTTTGTTTCACCATTTCACAGGTAGCCAAGAAAAGCATTATGGTTGACAGCTTCCAAAAGCTCTGGCTTTCAGAGATTCTGGGAAGGAGGCCAGATTGAGTCAAAAGACATTGAGGGACCTTTGAGGGACCTCGAAGACTCTATAGAGTGGCTGTTGTGCTCCAGGGAGACACATGGGGGCAATTCAGATAAAAGAACTTTATGAAAACCTAATTATTGCCATTTGAGACTGAAAGGAAATGGAGTCAAAGCATAATTTTAACTTACACTAATTTTCTATGATTATACATGTACGTGTGTGTATATACATATATATACATACACATATATATGCATATTAATAGTCTAATCCAAATAATGAGAGAAACAAACACCATATTTCTACATAGGATTCTAACTAAATAGTAGCCTCTCCAAAAAAAAAAACAAAAAACAAAAAACAAAAAAAATCATAAATAGAACAGTTAACTTGTTTTTGTTTGTCTGTTTTGATTTATTGTAGAAAAATCTCTGTCACTAAACATATACTGCAGAGACTTATTCTAAATTGATCACTTCACTCATTTCTCTCCATTTGTAAAATAACATTAATTATGATGATGTTAACACTCTATTCACTTTGAAAGGATTCTAAGTATTAAGACATAGCTGATGTGAAAGAGAGAAAAGCTGAGTTTCATAGGTTTCAGGATTGAAACCTACTTGGAAATCATTTAGTCCAACTTTCTTACTTTAAAGATGAAAATGAGTTTGGGAAAATACTATAAGCAGCATGTTAGAGTGGAAGATTATATTTGGATACGGAGACTATGTATTTGAATGCCAGACCTGTTACTTTTTAGGTATATGACAATTCCTCTTGGCTTCCATTTCTCCAACTATAAAATTATAAGTTTATATTTTCTAGCATCCTTCCCAGTTTAACTGTTCTAATTTGCCTAATTTCATATAGGTAGGAAATAGAATATCTAGTATTCAAACCAAGATCCTTTGATATAGTGCTCTTCCCATCTCTCTCGCTCCCCTCTCTGTCTCTCTCTCTCTGACTCTGTGTCTCTCTGTCTCTGTCTTTCTGTCTGTCTTTGTCTCTGTCTATTGTCTGTCTGTCTCTCACACACACAAAATTGTTAATGAAGGTTCAAGTACATGCTTTAATAAACTACAGGCTGGGCTCTGTGCTTTGTGCTAGTCATACAAAAGTAAAAATGAAATCAATCAATGACTCAACAGTAATTTATTAAGTACCTACCACATCCTTGGCACTGGGATGGACTATAGGGATATAAATGCAAAGGAAAAAAACTACTCTTACAGTGCTTATATTCTAAAAGGGATGGTCCACAGGTCACCTTGACATCTATAATGCCACACATGCATAGATCCTCTGTATCCAAAGTAAATTTAATAACAAAAGGCTTTCCTTATTTTGTCCTTGAAAAATAGTAATAGACTCATTAGTCTTATTTTTAACTATGCACAATTCATGTATTTTTAAGGAAATGTTATGAGAAAATATAATAAAAACTTGTTTTAATTGATTCCTGATGAAACTTATTTTGGGGGGAATGTCTTTTTTAAAATCTGGAATCCCCTCTGCCTCCCTTATGGGAACTTTGCTGTCCCTTTGCACTTATCATATGTTGGCCAAGACATGCAGAGTTCCCAACATCAGAGCCCACGTTGCTTACAATGCCAACCATGTTGGTATAATTTCCCCTGGCCCTGGCACCACTCACATTACTGGAGTTCCCCCAGTTATAAGGATTTCTTTTATAGCTCTCTTTTGTAGCCTTTTGGTGAGCTCCACACTCCTGGACAGTGTTTCTCACCTATTTGAATTTTTCATCTGTGTGATAGGTAAACACTGCAGTGTAGTAGATAGAAACTGGTCTCCAGATCAGAAAACTGAGTTCAAATATCATCTCTGCCACATCATTATCAACATGAATATCATCATCAATAATAATAATGATAATAATAGTTAGCATTTGATATTCCCTAGGACTATAAATTGCAAAGAAAGTATTGTATTGGTAGTTAAAGTATAAGGCAGTTAGGTGGTACAGTAAAAGGAGCATTGGAACTGGAGTCAGGAAGACCTGAGTTTGAATCTGGCTTCAAATGCTTACTAGTTGTGTGACTCTGAGCAAGTCATTTAATTTCTATCTACCTCATTTTCCTCAACTATGAAATGGCAATTATAATAGCACTTTAGAGGGTTGTTGTTAGAGTAAAATCAGTCAACGTATGTAAAGCATTTAGCACAATGCCTCATACACAGTAGCAACTTAATAAATCTTTGTCTGCTTCCTTATTCCATCACTGGGAGCTCACTATATTGATTAAAAGAAAGGAACAGAATAACAGTTTCAGGTTTTTATTTTTTTAATGTAGATATTACTCTCAGGTTTATGAATGTACTGTGAGTCACGACAATGTTGAAATACTTGTCCATTGTGTTCTAATAATCTTTGATACAAGGAATATTGGAGTTAGAAACATATTTGGTTCATTCTTCCCCTAGTATTTCATCCTGGTTCATCACTGGTATGTATACTACCCAATAGCTTGTGACTTAATTGAAATGCATTATTAGCATTTAAGCAGAAAAGGAAAACTGAGTATCTAAGTGTCTGCACCACCTTTAAAAAATTGCTTCAAATAAAATCAAAGCATTTTTTTCACAATGAGAAAAGTCAAATGAAGTATTAACAATGCAAGTAGAGGTTGTGAATTCTATATTATGTGTTTAATTATTCATTAAACTACCAAAGCAAATTTGCTATAAATCAGCATTACGTACAAGGAAACTCCATGCCCAGACATTGACTAGAAAATTCTGTTAGAACTCCAGTGTAAATAGAAAAGCTTTCACAATAAAGTCACTTCTTTATCCTATGAGGTTATCTACTTTTCATATAATTGGAATGATATGAAATTTAATCATCTCCTTAAGAATAATTTGAATTATAAAAACCTAGAATATTGTTGTTAAGAAAAGGTTTTCCAAATTGGGTGCCCATCAGTTGAAACAATTCTGAAGAAACTGTGGTATATAAATCTAATGGAACATTAATGCTCCTTGAGAAATGAAATCATTAGGATTTTAAAGAAACAATATAAAATAATATGAACTGATGCAGTGTGAAGGAAGAACAACTAAGAAAACAGTATATACAATAACTACACAAATGTACATGAAAGAAGTTATTAACTTAATTTATAATCACCAATCTTAACTCTAGGGAAGTTATTGGCAGATTTGCCTTTTATTTTTCTTTTGAGAAGTAGAATGTTGTGGGATATTACATAACTTGTCTCACTCAGTAGTTCAGTCCCTATGTTTTGCTTAATTTCTTTCTTGTTCAAAAGGGAAGGCTCCCCAGGAATGGAAGTTTGGGTATAAGGTATATAAGGAAATTACATTGTTATAAAATCAAAAGATACCAATAATATTTGAAGAAGAAAAATGGTTGACTTATTTTGTAGTCTCTGCATTAGATTCAGACGTGAGAATTCCATCTTAAATTTAGGTTTTATAAGGTAAAGAATGATAGGCATTGTCTAATATGCTCCACAAATATGACATCACAACATTTTTGTTCCATATGTGTGTGTGTATAAACACAGACACATGTAAACATCTATAACTTCAAGGAGCTCACAATCTAATATGGGAGATACAAACAATTATGTATATATACCATATCTTTCATTGTACATATATATATGTGAACACACACCTACATACAAATACACATACATATACATATGTTTAAACACACACTTATATAAGTACAAAGAAAATATTGTGTATGTACATAGTTGTTCATTTTTGTCTTCCCCATTAGGCTGTGAGCTCATTGAAGTAATAGATTTTTTATATAATAATAATAGTTGACATTTACATAGCACTATGTGCCATACTACTTGCTAAGCACTTTACAATATTATCTAATTTGATCATCACAATAACTCTGGCAAGTAGATGTTATTATTATCCCCATTTTATAGAAGAGGAAATGAAGGCAAACAGGTTAAGGAATTTACTTTTTTTTGGATTATTAATTAATTTATTTTTAGTTTTCAACATTCACTTCCATAAGATTTGGAGTTTTAAATTTTCTCCTCCTCCCACTTCTTCCCCCTCCCCCACCCAAGATGGAATACAATCTAATATAGGCTCTACAAATACATTCATGTTAAGCTTATTTTTCTATTAGTCATGATGTAAAGAACAATTAGAACTAATGGGAGGAACCACAAGAATGAAGCAATAAAACAAAACAACAAAGGGAAAGAAGAGTAAATAGTGTCCTTCCATCTACATTCAGACTCCATATTTCTTTCTCTGGGTGGATCAGTGGAATAGGCTAGGTATATGAGACACAATAGTCAATGACTATACTAATCTACTATTTGATAAATCCAAAGACTCTAGTTTCTGGGATAAGAAGCCACTATTTAGCAAAAACTACTGGGAAAACTAGAAAAATGTATGGCAGAAACTGGGCATAGACCAACATCTTACACCATATACCAAGAAGAGCAAGGAATAGTTTACCTTTCAGATCTATGGAGAAGGGAAGAATTTATGACCAAAAAAGAGATAGAGAACATTAAGAAATTCAAAATGGACAGTTTTGATTACATTCAATTGAAAAATTTTTGCACAAATAAAGCCAATGAGTCCAAGATTAGGAGACATGCAGAAAACTGGGAAAAATAATTTTTACAACCAGTGTCTCTAATAAAGGCCTCATTTCTAAAATACATAGAGAACTAAGTTGAATTTATAAGAATAAAAGTCATTCCTCAACTGATAAATGGTCATAGGATATGAAAGGACAGTTTTCAGAAAAAGAACTAAAGCTATTTATAGTCATATGAAAAAAATGTTCTAAATCACTATTGATTAGAGAAATTCAAATGAAAATGACTCTGAGGTACCACATCACCCCTATCAGATGGGCTAACATGACAAAATAGGAAAATAATAAATGTTGGAGAAGATGTGGGAAAATTGGAACACTAATACATTGTTGGTGGTTACGCATTTTGGAGAGCAATTTGGAACTATGCCCAAAGGGCTTTATAATTGTGCATACCCTTTGACCCAGCAATACAACTTCTAGTTCTGCATCCCAAAAAGATCATAAAAATGGGAAAAGGACCCACATGTACAAAAATATTTATAGCAGCTCTTTTTGTGGTGGCCAAGAATTGGAAATTGAGATGATGTCCATCAGTTAGGGAATGGCTGAACAACTTGTGGTATGTGAATGTAATGGAATATTGTTGTGCTATAAGAAATGATGAGCAGGCAAACTTCATAAAAACTTGGAAAGACTTACATGAACGATGCAGAATGAAATGAGCAGAACCAAGAGAACATTATACACAGTAATAGCCACATTGTATAATGACTGACTTTGATAGACTTGGCTCTTCACAGCAATACAAGAATCTAAGACAACTCCAAAAGGCTAAGTAATTTTCTGAGTATCACGTATCTAGTAGATGTCTGAAGCCAGAACTGAACTCATGTATTGCTTATTCTAGATCTGTCCCTTTATCCACTGTGCCATCTAGCTGCCCCCAGCTGATATCTTTGTATTCATACCCTTAGTACAGTCCTGGCAAATATTAAATGCTTACTAAATGTTTGCTCACTTGACTTTTAGGATTATAGATTTAAAAGCATTCAAAGAAAAGCTAGACAGATCCCATGGATTAAAATTGTAAGAAAAAAAGTCAATCAAGGAGACCTGGGAAGGTCTCAAAAATGAAATTTTGTAGCTCCAAATAAAAACAATTATGGAGGATAGAAAAAGAAAGAATTGCCTAAAGTAAGTAATTTGGATGGCCAGGGAATTCAGTGAGCATGCTGAGAAGATGAAAAGGAGGATAGATAATCAAGGAACAATATAGAAACATGACATAACCCTGTAAAAACAGTGCCAGAGGTGCTAACACTCAGAATTACTTAGGATAGCAAAAAAAAAATGCTCAAGGTAAAAAACAAAACAAAAACTATGATGGAAGAAATCTAGTGTTTCAAAGAAGAGACAGGGCTATTGCTTTTGGTGGATTGACAATGACATTAAATGCTAACTTTCCAAAGTATAAAAAGGTGATCAATTGAGAGTCAAAACCACAAGACAATTAAAGAGCTATCTGGCTTGCCTTTATAAGTTTGCCCAGACTTAACAAATCCTAAGGTACTGAAAGAAATGACAGGTAGGAACACAGTCACTATGGGTGATCCTTGAAAGACCATAGATGGGATTAACAAGTTTAATGATTATAAAGAAATCTGGAAATATATTTAAGGAAATAAATAAAGCTAAGAAAATTAGAGTCAGAGAACAGAGTATACATTAACTACAATTATAAGAGAGCAAAACAAGTTGAAAATTGATAAAGAATCTTGATGAAAAATAACTAGAGCTAATAACTAAAAAGTCATAATGTTATTTACACCTTTAAATTCAAATGTAAATATTTACAAATCTAATTTAATTAATTATATTGATATTCAATATTAAGTTTTTAATAAATTATTTAATTTCTTTAAAATGATTTTTCAGCATGATTCTATTTCCATATGACATTTTTCTTATTAATTTGTGAAATTTTAATCTTATACCTTTGAATATGATAATGATCTGTATTGCTATGTGGAAGGAAGAATTGATCCAAAGGAGACAAAAAGATAATAACTTTTTAAAAATTTTTTCATGAAAGTTCATGTAGAACAGGAGAGAAAGAGAGAGAAAGAGAGAGAGAGAGAGAGAGAGAGAGAGAGAGAGAAAGAATTTTCAAAATATAGGTCAGTACACTTGACACATCTATCATTGGCGCAATTCTAGAACATATTATTAAAAGGAATTCTACAAAAAAAATCACTGTTAACAAAGAGCTATTACAACTTTATCAGGAATAGGACTAACCTCATTAACTTTTTGAAAGATTTAACAAAGCACCTAATAACATCTCTTATACTATTCTTATACAAAAGAAAGAGAAATGTGGGCTAAATAATAATTGGATTTGGAATTGGTTGAATAGCCAGACTAAGAAGTAGCTCCCAATGTAGTAAAATGGTGATAATAGCACCTATCTCAAGTCTGTTGTGAGGATCGACTGAGATAATCGTTAATGAAACCTTATCAACTTGGAAGAAGATCATTATTGTGGATCTTTATTGAACTGTGTTTAGGGTGGAACATGTAATTTTTTTTTTTGGACGAGGTCATAGATGGTTTACACATTGAATTTTCAAAGAACACAAAAGTGTGAGACTTAGCCAAGACATTGCATAACAAAATTTAGAAAAAAAAAAAAACAAAAGGTTTATACTTTATCTAATAACATAAAAGGTAGTAATGGCTAAATAAAGTCCGACACTTGGAATTGAAAAAAAATATTATCTTTAAGAATATGAGATTAAAAAATGTGTCTTAATGGAAGTCCTTTACAAAATTACTTGGTGATTTTAATAAACTGAATGCTCTGTTTGAATGTATAGTGTTATATGGAAGCCCCCCCTTGCATCTGCCCCCCGCACAAAAGGTAACATGCTCCTAATACATAATTAAAAAAGAGATTTTTTTTTTAAATGCAGGTGAGGGGTAATGGGCAAGTGATAGCCCCATTTCACTCAAACAACACTTGAAGTATTGTATTTAGTTATGGACAAAATACCTAAAGGACATTGATAAACACTGGTAATCTACAGATGAATTAACCTTAGGTATCTTTAAAACTATTATGCTCAGTTTGGTACCAGAGGCCAGAACTAAAAATGATGAGTAAAAATTGTATAGTGCCAAATTTGGGGCAAATATAAGTGTGTGTGGGGGGAAACAACACAAAAACAACAAAAATACTTCCTAATAAAAACTGTGTTCCTAACAAAAAGAACACTGTGCTTAATATAGTGCCTAGTACATAGTAAGGCCCTTAATAAAAGTTAATTCATTGATCGATTGAATGAATTATTCAAAAATAGAATGAATTTTGCCTTGAAAGGTACTGACTTCTTGCTTAATGGAAAAGTTCAGGCAAAAGTTATATGATCCCCAATTGGGAATACCATAAAGAGGAGCATTAGAGTCAAGTATGGGTTAGATGTTGGCCAGACTATGTGATAGCTGAAAAAGAAAGAGTCTGTGTGAGTAGTTTATATGTAATAGAATAATGTTGAGGTTGAAATATATGGCAGGTTGCTTTTTATTCTATAGAAGTTTTTGTATTTAGTTGATGGATATTAGGAGCTGATCCCCCAGAGGACTGGGAAAGTCCTTAGGGCGAACCTTGATTCAATGAGCATAGGGAAAGGGCAGGTAGCTCCAGCTCTGACAAACCACCTAACCTCTGTTTGCCTCAGTTACCGCAACTGTAAAATAGAGTTAACAGCACCTATCTCACAAGGTTGATGTGAAGATCAAATGACATAGTACTTGTAAAGCACTAAGCAGTTCTCAGTATTTGCTAGGCACTACATAAATGTTACTTATTATTATTACTATTATTATTATTATGCATTGTATATCAAACGAACACATTTATTCAATATTAGAATATATTAGGCAATACACAAAGTAGATGAGCTCTCTCACTGGGAGAATATCTTATTGAGAAAAAGAAGGGAGAGACAGAAAGAAAGAGAGACAGAGAGAGACAGAGAGACAGAGCGAGAGAGAGAAAGAGAGCCCATTAATTCCATTAAAGGAAAATTACCCAAAGTCTCTAGTGCAGCAAGCTATATAGGGACATACTAAAGACTCTGGATCCTCTACCTGTCAGTTTCTTCCCAAAAGTCTTTCTCTCCCTCCAGGAACCTCTCTCTAAAATGAACCTGGAATAATGTGTCATCTCTCAAAGGCAGAAGCTAGAAAAACTCTTTTCTCTCAACTTTTCAGTAATTTCACCTCTCATGACCCTTATGTAGGTAGAGTAAAGTAATCATTCTCTCAACCAATGCAGAAAGTTTTATGCAAAAGCTCAAGCCCTGGGTTACAAAATAAATCAACTTCTTAGTTGAAACAGAAAAGTGGTATATATACCATATTAAATTTGTAATACCAGTTTTATAATCCAGAAAGTTCCTGAATTTTCTAAATATAATCCATTTGTTTGATCATAGCATCATTGACTTAGAGATGGAAGTGACCCCAGAGGCCATCTCATACAATCTCCTTACCTTACAGTTGAGGAAATTGAGGTCAATGGTAGTTAAATGATTTGCCCAAGCTAATAAGCATCAGACATGGGATTTGTACCCAGGTCCAGAGGCAGTGATCTTTCCATTGTTCAAAAGGATCAAATTGCTTTATATTATGCATTTGCAACTTATTCAAAATTGTCTTAAATAGTCAATCATATGGCCTACAGTTGGTTCAAATTTGATTAAATTTCAATGAACACTCCCAAATTCCCGTCAATCACGAAAAGTATGTTCAATTTACATTTTAAAATTTTTCCATTCCCAAAACTATTATAAAAATAACATAAAACAGCCTTAAAATAAACCACAGCAACCGTGCAAATAAAATTATTTGAATGAATTGCATCTTTGTACTTTCACTTAACCTTATTACTTATTAATATCAAATCAAACAATGTATATTAGGTATTAGGGATTATTTTCTTTCTCCATTGAAATCAAATTGCTCTTTATCCAGAGATATTTTTATGGGAAAAAAATAAACTGAGAAAAGACATACACCCTTTGATGAGAACTTGATGATTCCTTTAACAATCACATTCTGTAGAACTGCATGTGTTTTCTAATATGCACATAGACTATCGCTCTATCTCTTGGATTCAAATTAAAACATATGTTTGAATGACTTACCTTGTTATGCCTTGATGTTTTAGATTTGGTGATTAGGTACAAGCATGCTGTGAAACAGATGCACTGACCCACAGACTCCAGCTATCATTGACTAGCTTTCCTCTGAGAAAGGAAAACATTCCTCCTTACAGATCATTAACACAATGCCTAATCCGTTACTTTACATCTTTCACAATAGACTGTGGGAGCATAATCCTTGACAGAGAGATGTCATTCATGCAAACCTGAAGATTAAAGGAATGTTTAGAAATTAAAAGAGACACTTAAGACCAATATCTGTATCAGGACAATCCACTGTCAAGAATTGCTGAGTGTTCTCTGCCACCAATTATTTCCCTGAGTCTCCCCAAAGCAGTGTGATATGGACTGATATATCAGGCTCATTGAGCAGGGCAGCAATTGACTACAATAATCATCTGTCTAGTAGTAAATGCAAGATTAAATTTTCAATGTCAACAAACCTGCTAAAATGTGTAGATAAATCAATCAATAAGCATGACATTTCTCACACACATATTTTATAAGATAAACTAAACTGCTGACCCAAGAAATGAGAAGACAAAAAAAAGAATACTCAAATAATGAAAGTTGTAGCATTTTTTTATCTTTGCATCCCCAAAGTCAAGCATAGCACTTCCCACATAATACACACTTAAGAAATATTTGTTGATTTCAGTTACATCAATTACTTGAGCAGTTTCCCAACAAAGGTCCAATTATTTAGTAAAATGAATTCTCAACTCCAACTCCCCAATTTATATCACTGATGAAACAATGAAATGGAAGTAAGCATTGTAGATTAATTATTAGAGTGTCTTTCTTTGCAGACAATTGGCAGTCAAGTCTTTTTACTATTATTATTATTATCATTATTGTTAGTACTATTTATTATTTATTATTACTTTCTATGAATAGAGTTGGATGTGCTAAAAGTAATTGTTAAATTTCTAGTTTCTACAGAAAGCTACAAACCAGCGCTTGTTTTGTTGAACAAATTAAGTTACAAAAATATTTTTCAATATTCCTGAGATCCCCCCCAGCCTAGTTGTTAAATATTTATCAGCACATCCTCGTATTGCTCTAGAAACATTGTTTGAGCTGATCAGAGGTACAGGGGAATGCTCAGGCAATGAAGTTTTCAGATCAGAGGCTACTACTAATAATAATGATAAAAGGCATTTACACAATGCTTTTAAGATTTGCAAGCATTTTACAACCATTTTTCTCATTTGAGCCTCATAATATCCATGTAGATATGCCATATTCGTCTTTAGTAGCTCTTTTCAGTATATCAAGTTTCCTACTCTCAGGTGGCTAGGCCATCATAGACCTAAGCATGTGTCCTTCCACATGATCAGGAACATACTCTGGCCCACCTTTGAGAAGCTTATGCCTGAGATAATACCACTTCTTCTTCTTCCTCTTCAGTTACAGTATTACTGTTCAAAATATGAACTGTCATATAACAGATGAGTATAAGATTCAAAGCAGCTACTCCAGGCATCTAATTCTTACTGATATCAAACTCTCTGGTTCAATCAAAGCATGTCTACTTGAGGAATACAACATATACTTTCTATTGTTAATAGAACAGAGGGGTATAGCATAATTAATTTGACTCTTTTTTGCCTTTCAACTAAAATCAGGATTCAATATTAGACAATACCTGTGTGTACATACATATGTATGCATTATATGTAGGGTATGTATTTATTTTTATATGGACTGATTGTGCACTGGATGTCATTAGCCTGAGGAAATCAAGATGTGGGAATTTTCTCCACCAATGAAGATCAACAACTCACATCTAACTTGTCTTAGAGTTGATTGGATCACTGAGAAGTTAAGTGTTCACAAAGCTCATATATATCAGAGGTAGTATTAGAACCCATGTTTTCTGATAAGCAAGGCTGGTTTTCTCTTAAGCAGTACTGCTTCATCAAAATATGTCACTACTCACAAAATAAATAATAATAGATACTTTAAATAAATACTGGCTCCTTTTAGGGTCAGCAACTATGGAAAAAGTGGTTGTTTCAGAGTCACTGCTAAGTTTTTGTACCTGGGGCAGCACCAACATGCTAAGTAATCATCCTAGCATTATATGAAAAGGCAATAGATCTCTGTTTTCCTTGGTATAGGTAATACTAGCATGAGGAAATTCCCTTACTAATGTAAATCAGCAGGTATTCTGCAATATATAATCTTAGAAAATTATGTCAAGCATTGAAAGGTTACATGTATCACAGGGTAATACAATCAATATGTATCAGAGGTAGCATTTGAACTCAAATTGTCCTGGCTTCAAAGAAGGCTTTATCCATTCTGCTTTGCTTGCTTTTAGAGAGCAAACATGATCTTGGAATATTCAGCAAGTTTAAGTGCTTACTATGAGTGGAGACTTCAGTGACACTATGAGATTATTGCTTGGAATCCAAAGCTGAGGATAGAAGGGAAGAGGAGAAAAGACTGAAAGGGAATTCAACTGGGTTCTACCTCATCCAATAACCTCCTTATTTAAGTAATTTTTCTTGATAAGTAGATTCTAAACTCTGTTGTTTTACTGAAGGACTTGAGGCAAATTTCCTGTTGCCTGCATTAATTAATTGTTTTGATCGTTGCCATTTTTTACTAGAAAACATGATTATTTCTTCTCTACCTTTAAGTGGACACCTGGATGAATAGAGTATTGGACTTGGACTTGGAATTGGAATTAAGAAGACCCTACTTCAAAATATTTTCTGAGAGACTCAACAGCTTTATAACACTTTGTAACACTTATCCAAGTCACTTAAAAACTTAGCCTCAGTTTCCTTATCTTTAAAACAAGAGTAATAATAGTACTTATGCAGAGGATTATTGTGAGAATCTAATGAGATTATATATATATATATATATATATATATATATATAAGGTCCAGCCTATATAATCATGAGATTCTGAAAAATAGGTTGGGCAAATGAATTCTCTGAGTATTCATTCTCTCCAAGAGAAATTAATCTAAATATTGATAACAAAATGAGGTCTTTTTTTTTTTACCTTTCCTATAAACCAGTACATCAATATGTAGAAATATCACACAATTTTTTTTCTTTGGGTTGGTTTGATGATACTCAAGCAAAGATAACTGACATTTCAAGAAAATAAGTAAGCATTTTTCCCCAGTGCATTTAATGAGTATACTTTGCTCTCTCTACTTCTCTGACTCCTAACTTCCATCACATTTTCTATTTACTTAGCAATGACCCTACTGTTGTGAAACTAGGAACAGGCTGCCATAAAAATTCCCTTCCATTAAAGTGAACAACCATTAATTTCACTACCAAAAGAGAAGACCTAATGAGTGAAAAACAAACAAACAAACAAACAAACAAAAAACAACAAATGGAATTTGTTGGGAAAGAAGTATGGATTAAGTAATCAAACTCAATCTTATAATCTTTTTCAAGTAAAAGAGAATTTTAAAATTGTCATCTCCTCTAGTGATTTTTTTTTCTGTTCATTTAGCTCCAAATGAAGCCAGACCAGAAACTCTGAGGGTCTCACAATCCCAGATTGATATTTTTGTGAAGGTAAATTAGGCCATCTTTTGTCTTGATTCTTACCTAGTCCTTACTCATTGAATTGGCATAAGCTTAGACAAATTGAAACCTGGGAAAGACTAATTTTAAAAAGCCTAAGGTCACCCATTGCATCCTGGGCCATTGCCTGTCATCTTGACTCTTGTCTCGCCACGGGACTCCAAAGACTCTGAAGGACAGAGTGAGGCTAATGACTTTATACAGCTCTGCCTCACTAAATCCAATTTACCTGCAAGTCAAGACACTACCCTCCTGATATTATTGGTCCTCTTAGAGAAAGATGGATGAAAAATAACTAAAACCAGATTGAGAAGTATTGAAAAAAATAGCTTTATGGGAAGATAAATATCCCAAAGTTTTAATATCATGAATAGAATCAACAATAGAGGACATATAGTCCATACATAATCTTGCCTCACTTTAACTAGTTTTTCAGACTAGCTATTTAAGTTAGTCTATTTCGTCTATTTAGACTATCCATTCAAGAAAACCTTTGGCCAGATACACAACAAAAGATGTTGTGTTTAGTTCCAATGCTTTCTTCTATCTTTGACCTCCAACAGGTGCACAGGTCCCAAGGCTGGCAGCAAGAGGAAGAGAAAAAACTGGGCAATGGGTGCCCAAATAACTGAGAGTTGACAATATCATTCTCCAAACTTCAGCAGTGGCAAGAAAGAAACATTATTTAAACAACAACAGAAAAATCCCTTGAAATGAGGGCACTAAACTCAATCATTTTCCCTTGAATCTGTGCCATACCTTTATGACTTAATGACTATTAATCTCAGCATTTACAACTGGCCCTATGATCATGTTTCCAAAATATATAAAAGTCAAAACTGCAGGAGAATAGGGGAAACACAAGAGTAATAGGAAGTATTGTCCTACCTCCTAGGTAGAAGTTGGGAGTCGATAAAGTCAACTGCCAAATATTCTGGAACCATATATGCAATATATGTGTTATTGAGTTTCTCTGCTCCTCCTCTATCTAACTCTGGCCACCCCTAAATTTGGGCATATCATTATTTTCTGATACCTATTCTATAAAATCAGCAGGAAAAAATAGGAAAGGAAGTCAAAGAAATCATGTTACTTCATATTTTGGTTGCATTTTATTGAAAGAAGAAGCAGGCATGTTGAATATTAGTTTCAATTGCCAAACAAGATGAATTGTAATTGATTTTCAATCATTCATATTTTCCTTGTTCCTCAATGCCTGCAAGCCTAGAGTGTAAAGAGAATGGAATGTTCTGCATACAGCAGGCACTTGACAAATGTCCATTGAAAAAATTCATGAGAAAGGCAAATTTTTGCTGTGGCAGCAGGTCAAAATGTTTTGGGTTCCCTATCTGGTTTCAGAATTGCACCTCACTTTTCAGTACAAGCCCGATTACTCTCCAAGAATGCCCTCTCTTTCTTATCTTGTTCTCAGTTTTATAAAGCTTGTCATTTTAGAAGAATTAGAGTACCAGGTTGAGGATTCCTTATCAGTGGTTTCCTTTTGTTTTTCTAATGAACAGCTGCTCTTATTGTGCCATTTCCATTTTTATCACTTTTTTAGACACAATATCCTTGATTTAGATCACATGCACCTAATCATTCTCTGTTAATTACTGTTCAACTTTCCATTAGTAGGTCCTGGAAGTAAAACCCATGTATTCTTAGAAAGTCATACTAACTCATTAAATCAATGCTGCAAGGGCTTGCCAAACAGCATGGTGCACTAGCAAATGAAACAGGACTCTTCACTGCAGAAATCATCCAGAGGAATTATCAGAACTAGTTTATTTAGGGGGGGGGGAAGTCATTTTAATTAATCATGCCCAATAAAATGTTTCTTTTAAACATCACAGTAAATACACTGCTAGTGATCAAAGACACATTAGAAGAAAATAATGCTATTACTGTGCATCATTTCTGCTTCCATCACAATTTACTTTAGTAGTTTGACATTTGATTATATCTAGGAAAGCATTTATTCAGGGAGGATACATGCCTCCCTGCTGCAGGCCCAGGGCTACATAGCAGAGTTAAATAGGGTTCCTAATTCTCTTAGCACAGGTTAGGAATGTTGTCACTGATTTTAAATGTATGTTATACAATATATTACAAAGGCACAATGCCTTTTATTAAAGAACTCAGTAAAATTATTATGGAATATGATCACTAATTTGCATTGCCTTTTGAGTACCTTGGCTCATGAACTTATCATATCAGGCACTACCAAAAAAAGTGCTTAAATCCCTAAATTATTTTTTGCATTGCCCAAATGTATTTATATCAACACAAAAACATCAATAAAACTCAAAAAAGCCACCTCTCTAGTGGAAAAAAAAATAACATACACAGGACATATGCTTAAGCATGATCTGTATCATTAATAGTTTTCTCTACATTCTTAAGTCTAAACAATTAACAAAATAGTAAGTCAAGCCCTGATTTGTAGCCTTTGCCAATTTCTGAAGTGTAAAGGCTCACACTGAAAATTTAACAACATGCTCTTGGTAGCTGGTATTAGCTGGCTGAAGCCCACCACTGCATGATAGAGAAAGTTCAAAGTATAACCCAGAAAGGAATGAGACTTGGCTATTCTGGTTACTAAATGGAGGTTCTGAAAATACCCATCCAATGAGAGGAAGGAAGGAGGGAGAGACAAAGAGGGTGCATCTAGTGTGTGAATTTCAGAATTGCATCTCACTTTTCAGTACAAGCCTAATTACTCTCTGGAGGTTTAGAATGAAGAGCTGGGACATTATAAAAAAAAGTCCAGAATGCGTTCTGGACAGGAATGAGGTGTAATATCTTCATTGCACCATTGATGAGGCCTTGGTTTTGACTGATACAAGTTCACATAATTCTTTGGTAGGCACCATAGTATAATAAACAGAGGGGTCAAGCGGACTCAGGGAGTCCTAGGTTTAAACCGTATATCAAATTCTTATTAGCTGTGTGATCCCTTTGCAAGTCATTTAATCCTAAACTCTCTCTGATTATAATTTTTCACTTCTAAAATGGGGTTAAATAATAGCATTTACCTCACAAGGCTGTTGTGATGATCAAATGAGATAATAAATGTAATGTTGTTCAGTCATTTCAGTCATATCCAACTCTTCATGAACTCATTTTTAGGGTTTTTATTGCAAAGATACTGGAATGGCTTGCCATTTGCTTCTCCAGCTCCCTTTAAAGATAAGGAACTAAGGCAAACAAGGTTAAGTGACTTGCCCACTGTCACACAGCTAGTAAGTGTCGTAGGTCAGGTTTGAACTTGGGAAGATAAGCCTTCCTGATTGCAAACCCTGTGTTCCAATCAACTGTGCCACCTAGATCCTCAACATGTAAAGCATTATATAAAACTTTAAAAATACTAGTATCATTATCAATAGTGTTATTAGCCTTTTAAGAAGGAACTGGGGAAATAAGTAAGGCAGGAAAGGGAGAAAGAGAGTCAACTTATAAATATATGTTTCCACAGAACCATGGGGGCACCCAGACTGAGACCAGTGGAGAACATAAGTAACTTAGCAACAAAGGAGCTTCAATCGATGGACCTGGCTTAAGCCAGACACCCTAGGACTCAGATCCAAAGAATAACTTGGCACTGAACCATTCAAGTAGGATGTTAGGATTTTACTGAACCAGTATCTAACCTGAGAATGGCAAAGCAGCAGGCCAGAGGCAAAGTGCCAGTAATCAGGTAGCCATCTAATTAATTAGTTTCATTACAAGGAACAAATTTGCAAATTGGAAATTCTCCTGATCAGAATTCCAACTTGCTGAAGTAAAGACAGCAATTATTTACATAAATCACAAGTGGGAAGGGAAGGGGGAAGGTGGATTACAAACAATTTGTTCACAGGGTTCAAACACCAAGAGAACAATACAACAACTTTGGAGTCGAGTCTTTGGCTGTCATGACCACATTCTCTAGGGCACAGAACCTGAGTTCAGTGATGAGAACAGGTTCTACTGTTTTATTCACTTCACTTAAGGTACACAGGCACAAGAATGTCAAGGGTTTGATTGATCATTTCAAACTGCATTTTTAATTCTGACTCACAAACTAGAAAAGGCAAGTCTTGAGAATTCTAATTATTAGTATGTTCAGTACATATATTATATCAATTAATATGAAAACCATAATTCCCTTCACAAGGAACAAACCCGGATGTTTCCTTTTACTGGTACTGGATGCCAGTAGGCTGTGCTGAGAACAATGTTCAGTAGGTATGGGAACAATGTCCACTCAACAGTAACTATGAGATATTTTTCTTTGTAGGAAGTCCTCAATCTCTGGGTGATGCTAAAAGTCTGGAGGACTACACAACAAAGATGGAAAGTGACAGAGGGAAAGTGACATTCATTGGAGGAGGATTGCTTTACTCTCTAGCAGTATCTAATTACTCTCTTCTGTAGGGAGAGATAGAGGGTAATACTACACATTGGCAAAATTACTTAGGTTCCTGGGAAGACACTTTAAAGCATAAAAAGTACACATTCTTTAACCACTCTATGATCATATCATGAGGATTAATTATTCTTTCCCCCTTCCTTCCATCTCCTTTATAATCTCCTTAAGAAGCATCCTCAATGCAATTCTTGAGGACTCTTAGGTACATCAGAGAATTATAGAATCTCAGAATTGGAGCAGACTTCAAGTGTCAAAAAGTACAACCTAGAACTAAATAAAAATTCCTTCTTCAAGAGGCCAAGTAAATGGGGCATCCGGTGTTCAGCTGAAGATTCCCCCCCTCCATGATGAAAAATTCAAGACTTTTAAGAGAGCCTATTATATTTTGGAGGGCAATAGAGTTCCAGGCCTACAGTCAGGAAGATGAGTCTTCCTGAATTCAAATCTTGCCTCAGACACTTAACTATCTGTATGACTCTGGGCAAGTCACTTAACCTTATTTCCCTCAGTTTCCTCATCTCTAAAATAACCTGGAGAAGGAAATGACAAACCACTCCAGTATCTTTTCTAAGAAAACCCCAAAATACGGTCATGAAGAGTCACATACGATTGAAAAATGACTGAAAACAACAACCTAAACAATTATATTTTGAGGTAGACTCTAATTTTTAAGACATATTTCCTTACACCAAACCAAAATCTGTTTCTTTGTCACTTACACTCTTTGTTCCTTGTTCAATATAATATTTATTTTTGCTTTAGCAGTGGTCCTCCTGGCTACTTCTCTTCATTTTTATTAAAATTCAACCTTGTGGTAAATCTATGGTTGAAACTCCAAAGCACAGAAGAGAAATTCTTTTGTGAACCATTGGACAGAATGAGACACTGCCAGAGATCCTCTTAATATTGTTACCCAGAGCATTCTTCTCTTCCATTGCCAAGGAAATTTCATGATTATTAACAGATTCCCTCATTCATGAAAGAGCTAAATCATGCAGTACACATTCCATTTCAATGCCTTTAACCACTCCTTAACAAATCACATCATGATGATTAATCATTCTTATCCCCTCTCCTCTGCCTTCTCTATAATCTGGTTAAAGAATATCACTTTCTCTAGACTATTGATGCTCAGTGTGCATGTAACACAAGCTCCCACTTTCTCTCTGGGCTTGTTTCCCTTCAACCTGCACTCACTCCAGAAAGTTGGGATTTCCCCACAGGGGCTGGTTACAAATTACTGTGTTTACATTTCTAATATTAACAATGGGAACTGTTTATTCTTACTAATACTGTAGCTCATGAGCCCCTACTGTATATTTCCCGCTGATAAGTAAACCAGGATGCCTTCCTTAACTTTTTTTATAAAACCATCAACTAAGGGGAAGACACAGCAAAAGTAACAAATACATAATATTATTTCACCCACAAAGTTCTTCATAAGCTGGTTCCTTTCTACCTTTCCAGTCTTCTGATCCCTTTTTCCTCTCTATACACTCTGTGACACAGTTACAACAATCTACTTGCTGTTAACTTCATCTGCATCTTCCAACTTCACATCTTTGCATGTGCTAGCCTTCCTTCCCACCTGGAATGCTCTGCCTCCTCATCTCTGACTCTTAGTTTCTCTGGCTTGCTTCAAATTCTGTTCTCATTCCAACATCTGCATGAAGTCTGCTAATGCCTTCCTTTCTTAGAAGAGAAGTGCCTAGCACTCATCTAGCCAGGCACCTCTAGAATGAGACTAAAGGGTTAATTTTTCCCCTCTTTGGGGAGGGGGAACTTGCTTGGTTTTTTTTTTGTTTGTTTTAACAAGCATTTATTAAGTTTCTATTTTGTGCCAGGCAATGTACTAAATTCTTCACAAATGTTATCTCATTTGGTCCTCATAACAATTCTGGCATGTAGGCAAATGGAAGTGAAGTGACTTGCCCAGGGTCACACAGCTGATAAGTGTCTGACCCTATTTTTAAACTCAAGTTCTCTTGAACACAAATCTACTGTAACACTGAACCAGTGAGCTGCAATGCCCATCTTTTGCCCGTGCTGATGGTTTTCTCTGGTTTTGTTGCTCTGGGTTGAACTGTTTCTTCGCAAGGGGAACCCACCTATCAGTGCTTTGATTCCATCCTCACCTAAGATTCTTGAGGAAAAATTCTACTTTTGTTTTAGTCTAAGCAGTGTGTGTGTGTGTGTGTGTGTGTGTGTGTGTGTGTGTGCGTGTAAGGGTATTGGATTTTGGAGGGGGAGTAAGAAGTTTTCTAAAGGTTCCCCAGAGCATAAATATGAATTAGGTATGGAATGAGATTTATTATCCCCACCCAGAAAGATAATGCTAAGTATTAAGGGGTTCTAGAATGATTTCTTAAAATTGACTCATTAATCTTCAAACTTTCTTGAGAGATTTACAAGTGGGCTGGGAACAGGCAGTGGCAGAGGGTGTGTGGAAGAGAATGGGTAAGCCACCAACTCCCTTTAGAAATCTTATAAGGCTCTGCCTCAAAGGAAAAAGACACAAACAGAAGATAACTCCTGCCTCAAGATACAGGCTTGCCTGGTAGGCAAGTTCACTGGTTGTGCCTCCAGAGAGGTAGGGTAACTTCACCAACTGTCCAGAAATATCCTCAGAGAATACCTACAACTGCTCTGAAGTCCAGGTGATGGTCCCCTTAATTTGCAAACCAAGAGGGTTCTAAATCTGTACATATTTTGCCCCGTATCTATTTATTTATTCATTGTCTTCTCCATTAGAATGCCAATAACCAAATGCGGGGGCAGTTTTTGCTTTTCTTTCTAAGGCCACAGTTTAGCTCAATACCTGGTTCATTGTAAGCATTCACTAAATGCTTTTTGACTGAGTGATAGATTGATTATTTTAGGCACCTACTATAACAATAAATGTTCTAGTTACTTAGGCACTGAGATACCAAAACAAAAATACTCTCCAAGTTCACAGGATATGTTTAATAAATATGTACTGAATTAAACCTATTTCAAAGTATTCAATATCTTTTCCAATTACCATAGCAACACATTAATTTATACTAATGGCTCGAGGTGCTTTGGCAAATTAGTGAACAAATTAGCAAGGGATAAATGTAATAAAAATCAGATACTAGAGTAACAAATGAATTTTGCCTATATTTTTGCTGTCAATCATTTTTGGGGAAGTCTTATTTTAATATTAATTATTTATTATAATTTGCCCATAAGATAATGAGTTTAGCAGGTTTTAGAAAACTACTCAAGTTTTATTTTAGTTTCAGGAAACTTATTTTTATTTATATTGACAATAAAGCTTTGATTCACAAAAGGCACAGGAACAAATTTTAATTTTTTGCATATTTGAGAAGTGAAAAAAATTTACTTTTTGTTTCTCTCTTTAAAGTCTTATTTTAACATCTAGATTTTATAAAGAAAAATCCAAAGTTTCTATAGAAGAAAGTCTTATCAGGGAAAGAAATGGTGACCTCCTCCTAATACTTTCTTGCATTGATCAAGAAATCTACTGCTAAGAGGGAGAAAGAGATATCTGAGGTCAAATGCAGATGCAGGTTGATTTAAATGCCATCCTTATTTCTCTCAGTAGGAATTTTAGGAATATAAATATATCAATAATGATTCTTATGGTGATGATGCAGAGGATTGTTATTATTAGGAAAAGGATGATTCTCAAAAATTTTTTGACATTTCAACACATTAACTGTAGTGAAACCAGAGCTTCTTTGTAGACAAAATGGTTGCCTGAAATTGCCTGGACAGAACATAGCATCACAAAAATTTTAAAGATGCTGATTTTAATAGTTGTTACTATACTTAATATAAACAACTTGTAAATAACATAGAATGAAAAGGTCTTAAAATATGAAGACCTAAGGGAAGAAATCAAACAAGTAGGAACAAGATTAAGCCTATATCATTCCTTCATATTGTCTGCTCCACCAAACTTCAAACAATACAAAGCAATACATCTACTTTTTCCCAAAGTCAGCATTTGAATATGGGGTGAAAACAATGCTAATTATAACAACAGTATATTTCTTTATGGATTTCAGGCTTACAAAGTCTTTTCCTCATTGTGTTGAATAGGCTGACCATATAATATTTCCAATATTCACCTGAAATGCATAGTGAAGTATAGAATTTATAATGTGCCAAGATTCAAAAAATTAGTAAAAAACAAAGATGGGTGGAAGGGTAAAGGGAACCTTTTTATGTACTTTTACAAATATTCTCTCAGGATCTATGACTACAGTGGCAGCAACAGCTTTAGAAGCTCTCAGCCCAGAGATGGTAAAGAGATTGGACGATTTTTAAGAAAAAGATTACAGGGGACCCTTTGTTGGCACTGTGTGGAGGATCTTGTACTGTTTGACAACTTTATCACCAATAAGCAATTCTGTGTCACAGTTGCAGGGAATAGAGGAGAACTAGCACTTGCAGCAGCAAGGGAACAGGTGATCCTCCTGGGTAAAGATCAGAGGAAGAACCAGGAGAGCAACAACCACACATCTCTCTAGATCTACTTTGAAAGCACTGAAAACTTGCAGATCCCTAGAACTAGCTGTGAAAACTGAGGTGCAAAAAAGCCTAAAGCTGGAGCAATGCCTTCCACCCCTTGGTGAACAGAGCCCAACTTTAACATAAAATTCAAATTCAAGAAAGCTCTAGAAAAAAATGAGCAAACAACAAAAAAAGAGAACTTGATGATAAAAAAAAAAACCGATGGTATCAAGACACAAAATCAGAAGACAGTAATGTGAAAATAGCTACAACAAAAGCTGCAAACAAAAGTACTAACTAGACATGAGTCCAACAAAAATTCCTGGAAGCATTAAAGAAAGAGATAAGAGGAAAAGAGGAAAAAATAGGAAAAAGAAATGAAAGTGATGCACAAAAATATGAAAAAAAGATTTAGGACCAGGCAGATAACACTCTATTTATGAGACTAGGTAGTGATGACAGAAGCTCTCAAACCAGAGATGGTAAGGGGATTGGAAACTTGCCTGAAAGATTGCTGGGTACCCCTATGCTAGTAAATGGACAGAAGACAAGAATCTGCTTGCAACTCCATTACCTATACCCATTTCAGGGTCACAGTTCAAGAGCAGAGAGTAGCACTTTTGGTTAAGAGGAAGTGGAAGATCTGAAGGACAGTATCACTTTCAGGACTAAAGAATCAAGAATCAAGAACCTGAGGAACAGTAATATTTCCTCCTAAAGGAGGAAGGGCTGTGAGGAGCAGGATAATTGCAATCTAAAGGGTTTGGTGATCCTTCTTGGGTAAGGATTAGAGTGCAAAACAAGAGAGTAGTGACCCCCACCTCTCCACAAATCACACCATCTTGGAATCACTGAAAATTTCCAGAACCCCAGAACTAGCTCTGAAAACAACAGTGTGAAAAAAAGCCTAAAACTTGAGACAGAGTCCCTCCACGACACATACATTGGGAACAAAGCCCAACATTAACATGAAGTCTGAAATCAAGAAATAGGGTGGAAAAATGAGCAAACAAAAAAAAATAACATGACCATCAATAGCTACTATGGTGACAGTGAAGAATAAGACATAAGTTCAGAAGAAGTCAATGAAGTCAAAAAAATTACAAGCAAAGCCTTGAAGAAAAATGTGAATGGAAACAAGCAAAACAAGAATTTCTAAAAGATATATAAATAAGTATATAATATGATATAATATATATGCATATGTATATATGTATATATACATATATACAATATATATGAATATATAATCAATATATATTAATATATACATACATATATATTCAAAATCAAATAAAAGTGGTACCGGAAAAATATCATAAAGAAATGAGAGTAAAGGAAGAAAATCATGAAAGGACAATTATTTTTTTACTTTGCTTGGGCAAAGAGGCACCCCCCAAAAAACACTGAAGAAAATAACAACTTTAAAAAATAATTGACCAGGGAGTTCTGCTTCCAGGAGCCAAGATGGTGGAGTAAGAAGTAAGTTGCTCTTAGTGTCACTTATTAACTTCTGAAAATCCAGAAAATATCACCCCAGGAAAACTCTGGAACAGCTGAACCAGAAGAAAGATGGGATACAGCAGTTCCGTACAATAATGAGACAACATACCAAAACTTATGAGATGCAGTGAAAGCATTTCTTAGGGGAAGTTTTATATCTCTAAATGCTTACATGAATAAAATAGAGAAAGAGGAGATCAATGAATTGGGCATACAACTAAAAAAACTAGAAAAAGAAGAAATCAAAAATCCTCAATTAAACACCAAATTAGAAATACTGAAAACCAAGGGAGAAATTAATAAAGTTGATATTAAGAAAACTATTGAAATAATAAATAAAACTGAGAGCTGGTTTTATTAAAAAAAAACAATAAAATAGATAAACCTTTGGTTAATTTAATTTTAAAAAAATAGAAAGAAAAAACCAAATTACCAGTATCAAAAATGAAAAGGGTAAATCCACCACCAAGGAAGAGAAAATTAAATGAAGATTTAGGAACTATTTTGCCAAACTGTATGCCAACAAATATGACTGATACTTAAACTGGGAAGAGTCAAAACAGAGAAAGAAAATTATGGACCAATTTCCCTAATGAATATAAATGCAAAAATTTTAAATAAAATATTAGCAAATAGGTTATAGCAACTTATTACTAGAATAATATATTATGACCAGGTAGGATTCATACCAGGAATGCAGAGCTGGTTCAATATTAGGGACATTATTAGTATAATTGATCATATCAACAACAAAACTAACAGAAACCACATGATCATCTCTAGATGCAGAAAAAGCTTTTAACAAAATACAACACCCATTCCTATTAAAAACACTAGAGAGCATAGGAATAAATGGAGTCTTCCTTAAAACAATAAGTAGCATCTAGCTAAAACTTTCAGCAAGTATCATATGTAATGAAGACAAACTAGATGCATTTCCAATAAGATCGAGAGTGAAATAAGGATGTCCATTATCACCACTGTTGTTCAATATCATACTGGAAATGTTAGCTTTAGAAATAAGAGAAGAAAAAGAAATTGAAGGTATTAGAATAGGCAAAGAAGAAACAAAGCTATCACTCTTTGTAGATGATATGATGATATACTTAGAGGATCCTAGAGAATCAAGTAAAAAACTACTTGAAATAATAAACAACTAGCAAAGTTGCGGGCTATAAAATAAACCCACATAAATCATTGGTATTTCTATATATTACCAACAAAGCCCAACAGGAAGAAATAGAAAGAGAAATTCCATTTAAAGTTACTGTAGACATTATAAAATATTTAGGAGTCGACCTACTGAAACAAACCCAGGAACTCTGTGAACACAATTACAAAATACTTTTCACACAAATAAAGTCAGATCTAAATAATTGGAAAAACATTAGTTGCTCATGGGTAGGCCAAGCTAATATAATAAAAATGACAATTCTACCTAAACTAATTTACTTATTCAGTGTCATACCAATCAAACTACCAAAAAAAATTTTAAAGAGCTAGAAAAAAATAATAACAAGATTCATTTGGAAGAACAAAAGGATCAGAATGTCAAGGGAACTAATGAAAAGAAATTCAGGGAAAGGTAGATTAGCTGTTCCAGATCTTATATTGTATTATAAAGCACCAATCATCAAAACTACTTGGTACTTGATAAGAAATAGAGTGGCGGATCAGTGGAAAAGGTTAGGTATGCAAGACACAGTAGTCAATGACTATAGTAATCTACCATTTGATAAACCCAAAGAACCCAGTTTCTATAAGAACTCACTATTTGACAAAAACTGCTGGGAAGGCAGAAATTAGGCATAGACCAAAATCTCACACCATATACCAAAATAAATTCAAAATGGGTTCATGATTTAAATATAAAGGCTGATACTATAAGCAAACTGGGAGAGCAAGGAATAGTGTATTATCAGATTTATGGAGAACAGAAGAATTTATGACCAAACAGGACATAGAGAACATTATGAAATGCAAAATGGATAATTTTTATTACATTAAATTGAAAAGTTTTTGCACAAAGTCAATGAAAACAATATTAGAAGAAGACTGGAAAATTGGAAAAGAATTTTTACAACCAGTCTCTTTAATAAGGCCCTTATTTCTAAAATAGAGAATTAAGTCAAATTTATAAGGATACAAGTCATTCCCCATTTGATAAAAGAGCCTAGACATCATATTTCAAGAAATTATCAAGGAAAATGCCTTGATATCCTAGAATCAGACATCAAGGTAGGTAAAATAGAAATTGAAATAGTCTACCAATCCTCAGATAGATCCCAAAATATAAACTTCCAGGAATGTTGAAGCCAAAGTCCAGGGCTCCTAAGTCAAGGAGAAAATACTGCAAGCAACCAGAAAGAAACAATTCAAATATCATGGAGATGGTCAGGATCACACAAGATTTAGCAATTTCCCTGTTAAAGGAGATGAGGGATTTGAATATGATATTCCAGAGGGCAAAGGAGCTAGGATTATGACCAAGAATCGCCTATTGAACAAAACTGAGTATAATCTTTCAGGGGGGAAAATGGTCATTTAATGAAATTGAGGAATTTCAAGCATTTCTAATTAAAAGACCAGAGGTGAATAGAAATTGACAATCAAACATAAGACTCAAGGGAAGCTCAAATAGGTAAACATGAAAGAGAAACCATAAAAGACTCAAGAAAGTTAAACTGTTTACATTCCTATATGGGAGGATGATACATGTAATTCCTAGGAACATGATTACTATTAACTAGTTTGAGTCTACATAGACAGAGGAAATCTATGTGATTTCAATTATGGTGGGATGATATTTATTTTAATGAAGGGGTGGGAAAGAGGGATACACTGGGAGAAGGAAAAATTGGAGAAGAATGGGGGAAATCATCTTACATAAAAGAGATGCACAAGGAAGAATTTTGCTAGTGGAGGGGAAAATGAGAGGGGTGGCAGGGAAAGCCATTTTTTTTTTTAATGAAGCATCATTACATTGTTTCCTTTCAGCAGAATAAAAAAAAAGTGATGAATATGAAACTGGTCAGAATATTTCCCTTAAGAATAGCAAAATTCAATGAAAAAAAAGAAAACTGCAAATTGAATCAGATACATATATATATATATTATATATGTATGTATGTATATACATATATGCATGTATGTATATATACATATATGTACAGTTTATTCCAAAAGTGTTAGTCTTAGTGCAGCTCTAATAGCTGAAAACTACTAAATTTTTGACAAATACATGCATATATGTACATGTGTTTACATACACACATACATGTGTTTATACACATAATAATCCTTGCATTTGTGTATATACATGTATATTCAAATCCTTATATTTGTATACATGATGTATTTACAAATTGATGATTCGTAACAAAACATTTTAGAGCCTTTTTGAATTAAGTTGCAGACCACCTACACAATTTTCACTCCTCCCCTTAACCTTTCAAAGTCTTCACACTCAAAAAGATTCATGATTGGGGGAGGCAGCAGGACTCCCGTGTCTCTCTGACCCAGCGGATATTCAAGGATATGGGAAGCCAGGGCAGGACAGAAGGCAGCTCCGGCCCACATAGGTCTTCGCACCAATGGCAACTCGTACAGCATCACAGAGCTTGCAGGCTCCGCGTGGTCCGCGTGGTCCTGAGACATTCTCTCTGAGCAGCAACAAAGTTCTGCCACTTCAAACGCCTCCCGTCCTTTCCTAGTGCCAAAAATAATCCTCCACCCCCCAGTCAAGCTATGAGAATTCCCTCCCGCCTCACCTGAGATCCCTACTGAATCTGGAGTCAGATGGAGTAGGCTAGAGCTGAGCGGAGTTACTGCGCATGAGCACCAGGCGCCCGCCCTCCTGGAAGTGGGAGACGCTGAGTGTTGCCAAAGAGAGGATGGAATCCCAGAACCCGAGCTTCGATGGCGACCAGACTGGCAAAATTGAGAGATGATAAAAGCATTCAAGGTAACAGTGAACCCAAGTACATTGCACTTGTGCTTACAGATACCTAGAGAGATTTTTCATCTCAGCAATCATGGCATTTTTTAGGAAGAATGTCTTTTAACAAATTCATTGGATGAGTGTTGAAATTTCTTCAAATCAATAGTGACTTTCACCACTACTTCATATTTTGCTTATGGTTACAAAACACTTTGCATACCAGAGCTCTGTCCATTTAATGAGAAGATGGCATTCCAGTTTAATTTTACTATAGAGAGACACCTAGAAAATGAATTACCAGCCCTTGGAGATGAGGCCTTGGGCATGGAATCTTCAGGAAAGACATTAGTCTTAGAGAGTCAAAAAGGAAAATTGAAAGATGGAAAATGGTCCTCAAAAGAATGTGACTTATCTGAGGAGCCTTTGTGGGGATGCAAATCATTAGCAGAAGTTGAAGTTTCTCAAGTCTGTGACAACTCACTGGTTAATTCAGATGAAATCACAAGAGATCCAAAAGAAAAATAGCCTTGTTTGAAAGTGGCCAACGCACATCATGTCCCTAAAGATTTAAAGAAAGTGAGAGAAAATAAAGTGGTAGAAGTTACACCAGATCTCCAACATGTAAATTTGTCAGTGGTGAAAATGGTCTTTTTGAAAGACAACTCTTGTGGAGAAGACATAGTATCCAAAAGCCTTTCTTCTCACTCTGATCTCATCATAGGTATCTATGAAGGAGGTCTGAAAATCTGGGAATGTACCAGAATATACTTCTGGCTTTTCTTGCTGATGAAGAAGTACAGTTTGCTGGGAAAAGAGTGTTGGACCTTGATTGTGGAGCAGGGCTTCTGGGTATAATTGCCCTCAAGGGAAAAGCTAAAGAAATCCACTTTCAAGATTATTAATAGCATTGTAATTGATGAAGTAACCATTCCAAATGTGATAGTGAACTCCACTTTTGAATGTGAAGATGATGAAGTAAGTGAGGTAGATTTGAAAAGGCGGAGTAGCTCAAACCCAACACAAGAACTTTAAAGGAAATGTTGATTCTTTTCTGGGGAATGTTATGAGTTTTCCAAAGTTGTGCTAAGCAGCAAAAAAACTTTTGCAAAATATGACATTATTCTCAGTGCTTTCCATCAAACTTTAGCTAATTTGCTGGATGAAAATGAAGAACTGTTTTTAGCAAATTAAGCACGTTACTTTGGTGTTGGAGATGGTGTTCTTCTCTTTCAGAAGTTTATAGAAGAAAGGAATGTATTTGAAACTAAGATATTCAAAATAATTGATGAAGGACTAAATAGGATCTTAATTAAAATAACCTTTAAGCAAGCCCACTAAAGTCCAAATTCAGTACCTTTTTTTAGCCTTCTTTAAAGCATATTTTATTTCTTTTTTTATCCCCCCCATCAACAGAATTTCTCCCAGTATTCCTCCTCCACACCCTCAGAGAGCCATTCCACATAATAAATGATATTTATTATGAAGGGACAAAAATTGCAAAAGGAAAAAAAATCAGCAAAACTGATCAATACATCAAAAAAAATCTGAAATATGTGCAATGTCTCACTTCCACTGGCCTCCCACCTCTGCAACAAAGTTAGGTGGAGTTGTTTTCTCAAATCTCTTCTTCAGATCCATTCAAAATGGATCCAAAAAGCGTGTTTCTATGAAATTGGCAGTGGTGCCCCGAAGAATTCCTCCTCTACAAAGAAAAGTGAGTAATGTGAGGGGCCAGGTAAGAGATGCTGCTTCAGGTTGCTCCAGACTTGATGGAAAGGCAGATCTGGAGCCAGTTTTTTGTTTGTTTGTTTTGTTTTGTTTTGTTTTACAATCCTCTGCTGAATATATGAATGTCAGGGGCCTGGTTGGCTGCTGAGCTGGTCGTGGAGGAAGTTGTTCAGTCGTAGGAAGGCAGCACCTATTCACCTTTAAAACAGACAGGAAACATGGCAGTGTTGGGCAGTTGGTGCTGCTCTAACTGCTGGGACAAGTCTATCATTTCTACAGGTATCAAGGATATACTTTCCTGAGTGACTTTCATGGTGTTGGTGGTGAAGCAGTAGAGGGTGTTGTTGAGTTACTCTAATTGTCTTCTATCTTTTCATTCTCTTAGTTTTGTTTTACAATTTCTTGATTTCTCATAAAGTCACCAGCTTCCATTTGCTCCATTCTAATTTGTAAGGAAGTATTTTCTTCAATGAGCTTTTGGACTTCCTTTTCTATTTGGCCAATTCTGTTTTTTGAGGCATTCTTCTCCTCATTGAATTTTTGGACCTCTTTTGCCATCTGGGTTAGTCTATTTTTTTAAGGAGTTATTTAAATTATGTCTCCTGGATCTATTTTCCAGGTCAGTTGTTTTTTACAATGAGATATTTCATATTGTCTTCTATTTTTTCATTCTTTTGGTTTTGTTTTACAATTTCTTGATGAGTTGCCCTAAGATCCAGGCAGTGACCAGCAACAGGAGAGCCAAGTGAAGACGTTGGCAGAGGTGGTGGCAACTTCTGGGGAGAGGTTCTGAAAGTGGTGACTTGATGACCACAAGGTAGATAAGCTCTTGGCTACTTTCAGAGGTGAAAGTCAAAGACCACTCATCTTCCATTTCGGGCCTTGAGTGTATCCACTGAAATGAGCTGGGTTTGAGCTCATCTTTCACAAGTCCCAAACTAAAGTGCGTCGTCCTGGAGGAATGATCTCTTTCTGCACTGTTTGCAGCTACAGAGAGAAGGGTAGTTTCAAAGTGCCTTCGATTGGCTGAAATGGCAATGTGGGCCCTGGAAGTCGCTGTTGGCCTTTCTTTCATTGCATATCAGGGACTTCCACTTTATCTGGTGGCTAGATTGCTTCCCCCTCCTTCAGCCCTTGAAGCCAATCACTGACGGGGTGAGGAGGAATCTGTTTGCTCTGCAGATTTTCTGTTGGTCAGTTCAAACCTAGTTTCCATGTTGAAGCTGTGGTGTCTTGAAAAGTTCCTTCTCTAGGAAGAGCACTGAAGGGATGAGAGCACTGAGACTTCAATCAAGAGTAGATACTTACAGTGGATAGAGCACTGGCCCTGGAGTCAGGAGGACCTAAGTTCAAATCTGACCTCAGACACTTGACACTTTCTAGGTGTGTGACCCTGGCAAGTCACTTAACCCCATTACCTAGCCAAAAAAAAAAAAAAAGGAGCTACCTCTGGTTTCTCCACTGAGATGTTTACAAGTTACTGGTTAAGTTTTTCAGGGGTCTGGTCAGCCTCTGTGCTGATAATGTTGTGGTTGGTACTGGAAGATGGGCACCCCATGTACCATGAAGAAGGCAGGAAACATGGCATTAGGTTGGGTACCTTGGAGTTACTCTAACTGCGGTGTTATTTGTAGTAAGAGTAGGTTCAGGGGCTAGAGATCAGTCCTTATTAAACCACAGTTTGGAAAGGCACCAGGGATATACTTGCATGATTAAGTTTTCTGATGTTGGTGTTTAAGCATTAGAGAAAATCAAATTGCCACAGGATGCAGATAATGACCAGCAATAGGAAAAACAGGAGAAGTTGGGAGAAGAAATTCCAATGTTAAGAAAGGGGTTCTGAAGGTTGTAGGTGATGACCACAGGGGCATAAAGTACTTGGTCAGTTGCATAGTGCAAAGATAGTGCTTGTAAATTATCTATTTCAGGCCTTGAGTGTCCACTGAGTTGAAGTAGGTTTGTGTTCTTCTTGAACCAGTCTCCAAAGTGATTTGCTAGTGCTGGCCCAATGATTTCTATTCCATGAATGCACCCTGGATATCCTGTTAGGAGGCTTCTCAGTCAGGAACACAGCTACAACTGAAAACCAGACTCTGAGCAGAGACCTCCAGTACCTTTTAAAAATGTATTAAACTGTTGAGTAAAAATTTTTGCTCTGAGAAAAGAAAAGAAAAGAAAAGAAAAGATCCTTGATTGAATTTACATGGGAACTCTCTCCAATAATGGTGCATGAAAATTATCAGTTCCCATTGTTCCTATAGGCAGCTAGGTTGTATAGTGGTTAGACCACACGGCCTGGAGTCAGAAAGATCTGAGTTTAAACTATGCCTCAGACACCTACTAGCAGTGCAACTCTGGGGAAGTCACTTATTCTGTTTTCCTCATCTGTAAAATAAACTGGAGAAGGAAATGGCAAACCACTCCAGTATCTTTGCCAAGTAAACCCCAAATGGAGTCATGAAGAGTCAGACACGACTGAGACAACCAAACAGTGACAAATTGTTCCTATGAAAATGTTGTTCCTATTTTTCTATAAATATTTCGGAGAAGAGGAATCCCTCATTCTTGCGGTCTTCTTGTCCTTTTTAGATTGGGGAGTTATCAATACACCATTCAGTGTATTTCATTGTTTCCTGATCTCACAATGTGATTCAGCATACTGCCTCTTTTAATAAAACAAATATTTAACTGTATCTTTTACTGTACTCAGCCAAGTCATCATTGGTAACATAAGCTGCATTCATATCCAGCATTGTCCTTGGAGTTGTTTTAAATTTTAATCCTTCCAGAGCTCTTATAAAAACTTGTGACAATGAAAAGATGAGCTTTAGCAACATTCAACATTGTTGCAGTTTTCTAAATGCATTCCAGTCAAACTTCCTATTGTTTAATTCTTTATTCAATTCATCCTTCTGTAGTTCTTGTCCAAGAGTCATATACTGATAGAATTATTTCATGGCGTGCCTTCCTAGTGACTTGCTGATTTCTTCTTCTCTTCTGTAAAATTGTAATAGAATTTTAAAAGATCTGGAACTGATGAGAAGGATTCTTCGAAATCATCCTTTGCCTAATCCCCTCATTTTATAGGTGAATAAATTGTTTGCTAGAGGAACAATGATGGGAACCTTGGGGGAAAGTGTCAATTGACTTTTAGACTTCATTATATATAAAGAGGAAAAATAACTGGCAAAGTGTCGCAAGAAACATACATTGAGAGAATAAATGTCAATGTGTATAAAAAGTTTAGGGATAATTAAAACAACTAAAGGAAATTTGCCTAAGAGCTCAGGTGTGTTCTCAAGAATAGAATCCTATTGATAAAAAACACAACTTATTTCAATGAAGAAGAAAAATTGTTTTCTGTCTCAAAAAAACCTGTGTGAATACAAACAGAACACTATGATTTAGATTTTTAGAAGCTGTTCGCAAACTCTCCTACACAAAGTCATGATCTGATTCCTTGTCATGGCATAGAGTTCACATTGGGTTCTCAAAGCCTACATCAGTGAGTTACAAGCTTTGTCTACCTCTGCTTTTCTGCAGAGGCTTAGGTTATAGTCACTCTAAAACTATAGTCCAAGGATCAACCTAGATAAATAGGAAAAGACACAAAGATGGGTCACTAGTTGGTGAGCTCTTTAGTCAAGTCAACTATGAAAGAAAGAAAAAGTAAGATAAAATGGCCATCAATCTTTTGTGGTCCTTCTATTTCTTCAAGAGTAATGAGGTGGCAGTTAAGGAGACAGTAGTTGTTCCTTTAAAATAGTTCTTTAAGATATTTTGAGTGAACTCTTCATATAAGAAAAGGAAAAGGAAATATCAAAATCAATTTAAATATTTTAACCCTAATTGGGATAGGGATGTGATAGTTTTACTGTCCTCAAAGGACTAAATCTTTAGAGAGATCTCTGGAAAAGGGAAAACAACTTTATATTGGCTCAAATGTGAGTCCTTTTTATATAAATTTTTGTGTAAATCAACCTTGTTTATGTTTGACTCATTCATAATAGAGAGTTTTTAAGGATAACTAATAGTCACCATAATAGGAATTGCAAAATGTTGACAGTTCAAGGTTTCACATGGTTGGGGGGGCACGCATGAGTTGGTGAGATTCTGGAACATCCTCAAAATCTTGGTCTTTCAGCAAAATTTATAATAATCAAAATTGAATTTCCACCCTTCCCAATTCAAATTCATCTTTTTACATATGCAATTGCTTCTGTCTTTCCATTAGATGATAAGTCCTTCTATGACAAATAAATGTCTCAGATTTCTTCTGTATCTCTCCTCAGGGAATTATAGAATGTTAGAGTTGGAAAGAAAATTTGAAATACTGTAAGGATATAGGCAAAAGATTTAGAGCTGTAAGGGATCTCAGTTCTTATTTGGTCCAGCCCACCTCATTTAAGAGGTGAAGAAACTGAGGTCCTGGAAAAGTAAGTATTTTGTTCAAAGACACAGAAACAGTTAGGAGCATACCTAGGATTGAAATCCATTTCCTCTGATGGTAAATCTACTCCTCTTTCTACTATGTTATACTGATTCTCATGGGGAAATGACTTGTCCAACGTCATATAAGAAGTATTCAGCAGAGATAGGAATTAAACCCAGGTTCAATTAGTATTTAGCAGAGATAGGAATCAAACCCAGATTCTTAACAACTAGCACAGTGTAAGACACATTTTAGTTTCTCAATAAAGAAATAACTTATTGCTGATGGATCCTGAAGTCAAGTTTCATATTGCATTAATACAGTTTTCACTTTTTAGAAAAGGCTCTGGAGGCAGAGCCAAGATGGCGGAGGGAAGGCAGTGACTTGCTTGAGTTCTCCCCCCAAATCCTTCCAAATACCTATAAAAATGACTCTAAACAATTTTTAAAGCAGCAGAACCCACAAAAAGACAGAGTGAAACAAATTTTAAGCCAAAGACAACCTGGATGGTTGATCAGAAAGGTATATGCGTGCCAGAGAGGAGTGCAGTTTGGCGTGGGTGCGCAGGCTGCAGCGACCCTGGAGCAGTCCTCAGAGGAGTGAATCGCAGGCAGCTATGGCAGTTTCCAGACTTCTCAACCCATGAATGCCAAAGACAACTTAGAAGGTCAGTGGGAAAAGTCTATGACTGCAGTGAAAGAGGAGCTAGGTCTCAGACACAAGTCTCAAGCGCAGCCCCGGGCCATGGCTGTTTCCTGAGCTTCCAGCCCACAGACTGAGGGGGAATCAAATGGCTGATCAGAAGGGGATTGCAAGGTTCTATTTGCCAGTGCTGAGGCAGGAATCTCTTGCTTTACCGGTGCTTGGATCTGGGTCACAGTTCTGAGGGGTAGTCCTGGGGCGAGGAGGAACGCTGATGTGGTGGAGTTTGTTGTGGTGGTGGAGAGAAAACACCTCACCCCTTATCATAGCACCTTGGAAGAACTGAAAATTTTCAGATCCCTAGAAGTATCTCTGAAAACAGCTATACAAACCCCTGAAGCTTGGGACAGTACATTCTCCACATTGGAAGCAGACTTTTGGCTTAACAAAGAGTTTAAAACACAAGTAATTGACTGGGATCATGAGTAAGCAGCACAAAAAAAGTCAGACTATATTATCTTACTTTTGTGACAAAGAAGATCAAAACATACAACCAGAAAAAGACAACAAAGCCAAAACTTCTACATCCAAAGCCTCCAAGAAAAATATGAATCAGTCCCAGGCCTTGGAAGAGCTCAAAAGGGATTTTGAGAAGCAAGTAAGAGAAATAGAGGAAAAACTGAGAATGATGCAAGAAAATCATGAAAAACAAGTCAACAGCTTACTAAAGGAGACCCCAAAAATACTGAAGAAAATAACACCTTAAAAAATAGCCTAACCCAAATGGCAAAAAAGGTCCAAAAAGCCAATGAGGAGAAGAATGCCATAAAAAACAAAATTGGGCAAATGGAAAAGGAAGTCCAAAAGCTTACTGAAGAAAATACTTCCTTAAAAATTAGAAAGGAGCAATTGGAAGCTAGTGACTTTATGAGAAATCAAGACACTATAAAACAAATCCAAAATAATGAAAAATTGGAAAACAATGTGAAATATCTCATTGGAAAAACAACTGACCTGGAAAATAGATCCAGGAGAGAGAATTTAAAAATTATTGGACTATCTGAAAGCCATGATCAAAAAAAAAAGAGCCTGGACAGAAAAGGCTGTGAACATATATTAGCTGTCTTATATGGGCACTGAGGAACCTTCCAAGTCTTAAACTCTGTGATTCTGTGATGATTAGGGGAGGGCAGGGAAAAAAATGGTATGGACATTGTATAAAAATGGATGACCATAGATGTAGGGGGGTACTTTTAGGCTAGCTAAGATGAAAGATTACATCAGAGCCCAGGGCCCCAGGCTGGACCATTTCTGATCAATACTTTTCAACATTTACTAGCTGGATAGTCAGTAATAATCTCTGAAGTATTACCCTTTGAAATCAAGTGTTGTAGGAGAGAAACAAACATTTGCATGTCTCTTGATGTCTACACATAAGTCAATATTTCACATCTACTAGACAACTCATTAATTTCAAAACACATACATCTTTTAGGAGAAAATCAATCAAAACAGAGCTATTTTCAAACCTGGAAGAAAAAATTCGTGACAGACAGATATCCACTTGTGTTAAACTACCATCATTCCCTCATTTTTAGATTGGTTCTTGCTATTCAAAAGTAAATAAATCAGGATGTAAAATATTCTCAAAAAGATATTGTTGACTCTTCATGACCCTATTTGGTGTTTTCTTGGCAAAAATATTGAAATGTTTTTTTCCATTTCCTTCTTTAGCTTATTTTACAGATGAGGAAACTAAGGCAAACAGGGTTATCACTTGCCCTGTGTCACACAGCTATTAAGTGTCTGAGGTCAGATTTGAACTTAAGTCTTCCTGAACTGGTGTTATATCTACTGTGCCCCCAAATATTTTAGTGACCTTTTTTTAAGAATCAGCCATTTACCATAATCATAAAAGCAGTCATGTCTCCACTACATAATTTTATTTTGTGAGTCCTAAGATTCATGTCATTTTAAGGGAGTTGTTAATTTGTAGTAAGATGTCAGTCAAGAGAAAAGCTACTCTGTAGGATTTTTGAAGTTTTTAATAAGTAATCAAAATTTAGTTCCAGTTTCTTTCATTTCAAATTCACAATTAATTCTTTAAAACTTCACATGACAAACAAAGCTTACACCAATTGCAAAAAAAATGTAAAAATAACTTATGATCAACCAAGAAATAGTGAACATTAAGAAATGCAAAATGTATGATTATGATTACATTAAATTGAAAAGATTTGTACAAGCAAAGCCAATGCAACCATGATTAGAAGGGAAGCAGAAATCTGGGAAACATTTTTTTACAGCCAGTGACTGATAAAGACATCATTTCTAAAACATATAGAGAAGTGAGTCAAATTTAAAAGAATTCAAGTCATTCCTCAATTGATAATCAAAGAATACAAACAAGCAGATTTCAGATGAAGAAATTAAAGCTATCTATAGTCATATAAAAAGTGTTCTAAGTCACTGTTCCTTAGAGAGATGCAAATCAAAACAACTCACTTCACACCTATAAGATTGGTTAACATGACAAAACAGGAAAATGATAAATATTGGGGAAGATGTGGGAAAGTTGGAACACTAATGCAATAATGTTGGTGGAGTTCTGAACTGATTCAACCATTCTGGAGAGTAATTTGAAACTACACCCAAACGGCTATAAAAATGTACATACCCTTTGACCCAGCAATACCACTTCTAGGTCTTTATCCCAAAGATACCAGAAAAATGGGGGAAAGGACTCATGTATTCAAAAATATTTATAGCAGCTCTTTTTGTGGTGGCCAAGAACTGGAAATTGAAGGAATGTCCATCAATTGGGGAATGACTGAGCAAGTTGTGGTATGTGAACATAATGGAATACTATCGTGTTATAAGAAATGATGAGCAGGTGGACTTCAAAAAAACCTGGAAAGACTTATATTAAGTAATACTGAGTGAAGTGAGCAAAAGTAACAGCCACATTTTGAAATGACTAACTTGGATAGACTTTGCTCTTCTCAGTAATGCAAGGATCTAAAATAACTCCAAAAGACTCATGATGGAAAATATTATCAACATCCAGAGAAAAGTCTTTGGAGTTTGAATGCAAATGGAAGTATGCTATTTGTGCTCTCTCTCTCTCTCTCTCTCTCTCTCTCTCTCTCTCTCTCTCTCTCTTTCTCTCTCTCATTTTGTTTCTTCTTTCTTGTGGTTCCTCCCATTGGTTCTTATTCTTCTTTATAATATGACTAACATGAAAATATGTTTAATATGAATGCATATGTAGAGCCTATATCAGGTTGCATGCTGTCTTGGGGAGGGGGGTAGGGAAGGGGAGAAAATTTAAAACTCAGAATCTTATGGAAGTGAATATTAAAAACTCAAAATAAATTAGTTTTTAAAAAAAAATGTAAAGCCACACTAACTTGATGGGAAAGTTTGTCACACAACCAGGACATAAATTGACAAAAGACTTCTAAAATAGATTTGGAAAAAAAAATGATCAAAATGTTGTGAACTCTACTATGGAATTCCTGATTAAAAAAAAAATCCAATAAATGGCATTGGACTTTGTGACACTATATGTTGCATTAACTTAAGGGAGGGGAAAAACAACTGTTACTTCATATTGATTCTGTATTTGTATGCTTCTTTTCTTCATTGGGTCACCTTACTGGTATAAGGGTCATTATCCAACCCTTTACTGATGAAGTCTTACTGATAAAGTTTTAAATGTGTTTGGTAAAGAAGTGACTTACATCTCATGATTTCTTTATAAGGCATGAATAGCTTTTTAGTTCAGAGGGTGAATATTTTGACTGATTAACCAAACTAGCCAACCATACTCTTGAGGGCTCTAAGGAGCTGGAGGAATTTTAACTGAATGCATTCTGGAAACAATTGGACTAGTGATAGAAGAGTTTGGGAATGCCTTGATGAAGCAGACCCTTTAGACCTATAACAGAGGGCAGTAAGGAGGAAGGAGGCAGCCCAGAGTAATTGTTATAATCCTCTCCCCTTTCCTTCCAAACATATAGTAACCATGTCATTTGAGTTACTGATCAAGGAGGATATAATGTATTCAACTAGGAGACATTGAGGACAAGCACAGACACAAATGGATGTAGTTTCAAGTAGTTATTACCCCTAACAGCAGAGAGAATGTTGCTGAGTTGACTATGGACTCAAAGAAGGACTTTCAGTAGCCAGCAGTTGTGTGTAGCCTTTAGCCATATTTGTTTTCAAACATTTCATGACCTTTTTACTGTAAGTGGGCTTAAAGCCTCACATTTTCTGAAATGCTTTAGGTACTTGTGGGAGAGTGTACCCTAAAGTTTTGCAGATAATTTTTATAACAACAGTTTCTACTATACAACCTTAGTAAATAATTTTTCTAAAATCTAATTGAGCCTACTGATCATCATTCATTGGGAAGCACATCTGGTGGAATCTCATGAATAATTACACTAGAAACCATAATCCCTCAGGGTTAACCTTAGAACCCTTAATAAAGAAGAAATCAGCTTCCTTCTGGGAATGAAGCACAGCAGTCAGACTGTGGCTCCTACTGTGGTAACTTATTTTTTTTCAGACCAGAAAAAGCTACACAAGATAGAATTCACTATCTCTTGCTCTCTCTAAAGTTGCCAAGAATCTAATTCCAGTTACAATGGTCTTTTGTAATTCCTCATCCTTCTTGACCTTTCTGAAATCTTTGATACTGTCCATTACCCTCTCTCTTCTAATTTATAATCTCTTCTCTATAGCTGTTTGTAATGCTATTTACCCTAGTTCTCTTCCTACCTGACTGATTGCACCTTCTCAGTCACCTTTGCTATATCTTCATTCAGGTCATGCTCAGTAAGTATGGGTGTCCTAAGGCTCTGTTCCAGATCCTCCTCTCTTTTCTCTCAATATTATATTGCTCGGTATTCTCATCAGCTCTTATGGATAAAATTATTATCTCTATGCTGGTGAATATCAGATCTACATATATATATTCCTAACCTCTCTTTAACCTCCAGACTCAAAATTCCAACTGCCTGTTTGACATTTCAAACTGGATGCTCAGTAGACATATTAAGTTCAACATATTTAGTACTGAACTTAATATCTTTCTGATGATGTGAGAGAGGTATGGAGAGGGGAGGGAGGAAACAACTTTGCAATAGTATCATCCCAAAGTGGGATGGCTTGCTTTGAGAAATGGTGGATTTTCCCTTCTTGAAGGTCTTCAAGTAGGGGTGTACAACCAGCCAGGTATATTGTAGTGCTGATTCTTTCCTATATTAGCTGTTCTAGATGGGCACCAGGGAGCTTTACAAGTCTTAAATTCTGTAATTTTGTGAAAGGTGAGAGCAGGGAAAGGATAGTGAACATGGAAACAGTGTAAAAATTAAAGGGACCCCATCCCCTGCCAATCATCCTCTATTCTCAACTTTCCTATCACTATGAGGAGAGGGATTATACCCTGATACCAGTCACCCAGGTTCACAATTTAGGTGTCATCCTTGACTCCTTATTCTCTCTTTCACCTCAACCATATCTAACCTGTTGTCAAATCTTATTGATTATACCTTCATTACATCTCATATATATGTCTCCTTATCTCCTATTACTATCATACACACACACACACACACACACACACACACACACACACAGAGATAATTGGAAACTCACAGAGTTAAAAATTTAAAAGTACTCCTTACCAAAACAAAATTCTCCTTCGATACTTATTATGTCACAAGTTTTCAGAGTTGACAGATATTTGAAAAGTCATATATTTTCACTCATACCCCCAAAAGGATCTCAGAAACATGAAAACACTCAACAATTAAGTGACTGAATGAAGCTAGTACATTTACAGCACAATGATATGGATAGAGCCCTGGCCTGGAGTCAAGAAGACTCATCTTCTTGAATTCAAATCTGGCCTCAGACACTTACTGGCTATGTGACCCTAGACAAGTCCCTTAACTCTGTTTGCCTCAGTTTCCTCATCTGTAAAATGAGCTGGAGAAGGAAATGGCAAACCACTCCAGAATCTCTGCCAAGAAAAACCCAAATGGGGTCATGAAGAGTCTGACAGGATGGATAAACAATGGGACAAAAACAAAGGAAATTTAGAACTACCCTCAGAGTCAACCTAGATACAAAGGCTATGGTGAGAGCCCTTTCATATCCTCACCCCTCCTGAATTTGCACGATCACTCTGGTCAAAGTTCTCTAATCTGCTTTCGTGGCCTGGCAATAATTGGAGACTATGCAGATAGATGCAGTCTGTGGTAGCTCAAATCAAGCTGTAAAAACTTTGAGTATGAGCCCTAAAGATGCTGTGTTTTTTGCTCAAGGCAGTAAACTTCAAACATTTTTGATGACATATCCCTATCAGCTAAAAAAAGCATACTCCCAATATATGAATATTTACTAACATATAAATAATATGATGTACCTGGTACTCATAATATTGCATGTTGTAAAATGCATACAAAAATACAAACTGAAAAATGATTAAAGATAGAATAATATTTTAAAATATTTTGCTTATTAATGGTATGAAATCCTTTTTTCTCTCACTAAAATTATCATCAGCAGATATTTTAATGAAAGCAAGGTGATCAAATATTCTTTGCTATTTTCCAATATCTTGATTTAATACCTTAAATACATCAATTTAAATGTTTGGTTCTAAATTTACTTCATTTCAATATTTGGTTTTAATGGCTATCACAGCTAGGAGAGAAAAGAAACATTTCAATAGATAGATCCAAATGGAAGAAGTGTATCATTGGCTATGCTTACTATTTTCAAATCAATTCAATAAACCTTTATTAAATGACTACTATGTGATAGGCATTGTCCAAACCTATGGGTATAAATCAGAAAAAAAGATAACCCCTGCCCTCAAGAAGCTCGCATCTAATACATGAAGACAACACAGAAAAGAAAGCTGAAAAGGGAGAGGACGGTACCAGAGGTACCCAGCCCAAGGACATGTTATTTGGTGGCATTAAGCCAAGCAAAGCTGCTGACAGAAAATGGAGATATTATATTCAATTTTCAATACCATTTACCAAATTGTGCAAAGGTTTCTTTATTGAAATTTAGCTAGTGAATTTATACCTTCCCTGATGTCAGTTGTTATTGCAAACTGATGTTATCATGTTTTCATGATTTTAACAAGTTGAAAACCCACTGAAACTCTTCATTCAGATTTTTTTTTCTCACACATCATTTCAAACAACCTACAGAGGTGAGAGTAAATATTCAAGAAGAAAAAAGTCAACAGTATAAAATGCTGCAGAGAGGTCAAGAAGGATGGAGAATAAAGATAATCTGATTTGGTATGTTCCATGATTTTGAAAGAGCAGTTTCAGTTGAGTGAAGAGTTAAGAAAGTTGAGAAACTGGGGAGGACAGTCAGAGTGATGGTGTATGAGGTGTTCAGGAAGGACTAGCCCATCTAGTGTCAGGGCTTACTGAGACCTTTTCAGGGCTGCTCATCCATCTTTGGTGTCCACCCAACTCTCACCTGTGGCTCCAAGAAGCTGTAGCATGCCTCGTTCTTATACCCTGGCAAATCCATGTTGGCAAACAGGCTAAACTAGGTTGAGGTTAGACCTCAAATCCTTTGGGGAGTTAGGAAGCTCTATCCCAAGCAGGCGAAGACCTCCTTCACAGGAATGAGTGAGTGGATGAATGGGAATGAATGACCATAAAGGCAGCTGAAACAGGTGTTGTGGAGCAATTAGAGCTTGGTGAGACATCAAAGGCACAAAGTTCATCCACTGTATCTCTGGATCCTGGGCCATTGCCAGTTGTCTTGATTTTTGTCTTGCCACTGGATTTTAATGCCACTGGAAGAGAGAGTGAGGCTGATGGCTTTGGGCATCTGTCTCTCACTTATATCCAATGAGCAAGTCAAGACAACACCTGTGATGTCACTGGTCCTCTTTGACAAAGGTCATACACATACAACAATAATGTTAATGCTAATATCCTTGAGGGAAATAGGGAATTATGAAAGTAAAGAAGATGGATATATTTTGGGGAAAAGATGATGAAATTATAACTAAAATTCATATCATAATCCATCTGTGTCTGCTCATCCTGTACTACTCACTCTTTCCCATTAGTAAATGATAAGTGTAGGGGAAAGGAAGAAAAGCAGAGCAAATGTTACTTACCAGCCACTGCACAGGGCTAGTCCACTAAATGGCACTTCAGTAGCCAAAAAATGATGAAAAGAAAGGGCCTGTGCAGTTACTATTGATTCCTGGGCCAAGATTAGGTTATAATTGCCCTAAGTGACTGACTCCTGAGAAGCAGAGTCAATGAAGGAAACCTGTGGTAGGAGAAGGTTGAGTTGGGGAGAACTGAACTAAAATAAGTGAATATGGTAATATGGTTACATTGGAGGCAAGTCCATGATTGACTTTCTTGGTAAGGGTGGGAAGTGATCTGTTTTCTCAATCTCTAGTCGATCACAAACTGCATGAGATGAGGTTAACCCCCCATTTTGGAGACCATTGGCCCAAGGGACTGAGCTAAATTCAGAGAGGCTTTTCATCAGAAAATGGGCAAAAGATATTTTTTTTGGCCAAAACAGCTTACAAAAATTGATTCCTAAAATGTAAAGAATTATGAACTGTTTGGTAAAGAAAACACTCACAGTATTGGAATCATGTCTTAAAGCATTGAAATAAGCACATTATCTCACTGGTTGTAAAATAATCCCAGACTAATTGGATCAGGACCCAAAGTTATATTCACTAGATTTCCCATGGTGCATAACTATCCTACCTTCACTCAAAAAACCCCATTTCGACTTCTTGCAATGCTGAGTGTTTTCATTTCCCTGTACAGGGGTGGGGAAAGTTAGAACTTACCATTCACAAAGATCATGGTAAAGGTTCCAAGTGGCTCATTTCACTGCACAGGTCACCTCCTAGAGGCATTATTTCAGGTCACGAGATGGAGGTCAAGCTAAGCAGGCTTTTGCTTTTCCAGTATTTTTGTGGCTCATTCTCAGCACTCCTGTGAGAGTAATTGCATCCTTTCTCCTCCAATCCTATTAGCATAGACTCCAGAAGTTTCATCAGGTATAGAAAATAGATGCTGGCAGTACTGACCCTTTGTGTCAGTAGTTGTTTCACCCTCGACTCATTTCCATTTCTACCTCTGCATTTCCAGGGCTGGTTCCCCAATTTCTTAACTTTTTTGTGGGAGATCAAAAAGGGGCAATTTCCTTTTTGTCCTTCAGCAGTCTTATATTCAAATGTCATTTTACACTTACTTTACTGGATTTTACCATTTCTTTTTTTTTAATTTATGACTTGTCTTCATTCCTTAATATGTTACATGTTGCATGAGGAATTCATTTCTTACTCGTATTGATATCATTTTGCAAGATTTTCTGATAAAAAATGCTCTGTTTGCCATTATCACCTTGCCTCTGGATTTGCTGTGTAACTAATTTATATATGGTACCTCCTTAACATGCCTTAGTAACTAAAACTGTTTGAATAAAATCCAACTCATATTTGCCTTATAGCAGATTCTGCTTGGTAGCTAACAGGATTACAGCAAGGTGCCAGTATAAAAATAAGCATATGGAAAATTCAATGTAACCAGAAGCTAGAAATGTAAAATGAATTTGGATATTATCCTCTCTTAGTTCAAAGCACAGTCTGGGCTCTAGAGGGATGGGGGAAAAAGTTGATTTGTTCAATTTTGGTTTCTACATTTTAGCAAGGAAGAGAGGGAACAAGGGGAGAAGAGAAGAGGAAAGAGAAAGACAGAGATAGAAACAGAGAAACAAATAGATAGAGATGGACAGAGATAGCAAAAGAGACAGAAACACAGACAGAGGTGGAGAGAGAGAGAGAGAGAGAGAGAGAGAGAGAGAGAGAGAGAGAGAGAGAGAGAGAGAGAGAGAGAGAGAGAGAGAGAGAGAGAGAGAGAGAAAGAGAGACAGAGAGACAGAGGCAGAAAAGAGGAAAAGAGGCAGGCATAGGTACAGATAGATAGGCATCTTTGAAAGTCTGTTCTCTAGGAGGTGGAATAGAGACTAAAATTTCAATAAGACATAAACCCTACTCTAGAGGAACAGCTTAGCTATACATTTTGTATGTACTGGGATTGGTACTTATTGGTATTCTGTTTTACAAATTGTGAGGAGAGAACTGGCCTTAAATTTTAGAAGAACTAAATTCGTGCTATATTCGTGACATGTACTCTGTGACCCTGAGCAAGTCACTTAACTTCTTAGTTGCTATACATAACTCTCTAAGCTTTTAAAATGGAGGAAAGGACATGAACCCCATGATAGAGGAAATTTTCTAATGTGAGTTATCTATAATTATGAAATAACAAGTCCAGTCCTTGTTCTCCTATAAGTAGTAGTAGTAGTAGCAGTAGTAGTAGTGGTGGTGGGGGTGGTGGTGGTAGTAGTAGTAGTAGCAGAGTAGTAGTAGTAGTAATAGTAATTTCATATTCTCTTTAGGGTTACTAAAAGCTTCTACAAGTGATACAGTAAATATTGATTTTACATTAAATATCTGTATCATTTTAAAATACTTTATATAATATTTCTCAACTTGGCATTTATCCTGTTCATTGGAAAATCAGCTCCTGTAACTTAATTTGATTTCTTGGTATATTTCCTTTGTCAAGAACAACAAAAGTTGAAGTGACATTTGGAGTGAAATTTTACTTTCAACCTCCACAGTTTAATGAAATGAATAGCCTGTTACTTCTATTGACCACTCACTGCAAGCCCTAGACTTGACTAAAATGTGTTTTATTGACATTCCTTTGGAGATGATAAATTATCTCTGTAGCTATAAATGCTTCATATATGCTTCCACTCAAGGTAAGTCAGAACAAACCCCAGAGAAGGCATACTGAAAGATATGTCATTTTATTATTTTGAAAGATTTATAATACCATATTTCAAATTGAACAAATACCAATTAATGTTGCAGTGACATCATTCAATGTTGGGCTTTTGCAGTAAATAATTATATCTGACATTCATTTAATGTTCTTAGGTTTACAAAGTCTCTTACATGATCTCATTTGTTTCCTAACAACCTACCATTTTATAGATGAGAAAAAAAAAAGTGAAACTAAGTAGTTAAGTTATTTCCCCAAGGTCACACAGCAAATCAGCAGCCTTTGCCAGAACTTAACCATATGTCTACTGACTCCAAGTCCAGAGCACCTTCCACCTTATAACAGAAGACTTGCAAAATTCAGGAGATGTTTGACAATATTATTTATTTAGAACATTACTCAAGACCAGGAAGGATGCAAAAATGTCTTCTGAAGAGTTGAAGTCATTCATTTGTTCATTCAACTAATATTTCTAAGCACTTATTATGCATTAGATCCTGGCATATTTTAATCAAATGTTTTTGATCAATAAACCATAATTCAACAATATACAGAATTAAATCATGTATTATATCTTTCAGTCAGTTGTATGACAAAAAAAATAAACCTATGGTATGCTTAAAAAATTGTTTCTATGAGTGTATCTGCCACATTTTTAGATTTTTACCAAGGATGGCCATAATATATATGTTGATTGGTATCATAGACACTGTATGGAGATAAGACAGAAGATGTATGGGTCATCAGTTCCTGATGGTCCTCTGGATCTGATCGCTGAAGCTGGAAAGACTTTGAGCATGGTGTTTGGAAAAGACTGTCTATTATTGTTCAAGGACCAACCTAGCTAAACCCAGAGAGGGCTATCACTAGCAGACTGATGACTAAATCATGAAGTTGTTTTCCATGGCAGCCTAGTAAACAAAGAAAACCTTCTATGGTAACATCGGCAAAGTGATGGTGAAGTGGACAGAGTATGAGGATCAAATTTTTCAGACGAGATATAAGTATTAATGTAAATGTTTTTCATTTAAATGTGAGATTCGTGTCTGATGACCAGTTAGTCACTATATTACTGGGAAAAATGAAATATATCAATATTGGCATCTTGCTTATAAATCAAACCAGAATATTAGGAAATTTCAGTTGAATGGAAAGATGACCTACAGTTTCTCCTTGGAGAAGAAATAAAGGGATGGCAGAGTTGGTTTCATATGAGGGCAAGAAGAAATATTTTGTGAAGTCTTATCCTTTTACTTTGCAGTGTTCCTAATGAGCATAAACAAAATAAAACAAACAAAAAAAATTATTAAGATCATTCCAGTTTATTTATCAACATACAGAATAAGATGAAAAGGAAGAAAAATACTATTATTACTACTTAAAACTCAGTAAGATCTGCTAATACAAGCCAATGTGTATACAATTTAACAAATATTTCTTGAGTCACTCTTGTGTGTGTAACGCACTGTTCTTGGCTTTGGGGCTACAGAGACAAAAACAGTGATTACATTCAACTGAATATAATGACAACATCATCTTGTACGATCCAACCAGCCTTAGTACTCACACCTCACCAGTACTCTCAGCCTCTCTGATTGGACAGTGGAGCCTCCTTTTAAGGAAGAGAGAATGTAGAGATTATATAGATATCTTCTTATTTCTCACTTAGGTATATTCATTTTGGAATTCTTTGACTTCTACCATGCCCAGCCCCAAGAAACTTCTTCCTCCCCCCAACCATACCCCATTTCAATTTTCTTCTGTCTATTGTCTTCCCTCATTAGATAGTAAGCTCCTTGAGGGCAGGGATTGTCTTTTTCCTATTTGTATCCCCAGTGCTTAGCATAATGCCTGGCACATAATAGGTAATAATCATAACAATAATAATTATAGCTATCATTTATATAGTGCTTTATATGTGCCAGCCACTGTGCTAAGCCCTTTACAATTATTATTTCATTTGATCCTCTCAAAAACCCTGGAAGGTAGATGTTATTATTATTTCCATTTAGTAGATGAGGAAACTGAGGCAAACAGAGGTTGCCACTTTCCTTGGATCACACAACTAGTAAGTATATGAGGCTGTATTTGAACTCAGATTTTCCTGACTCCAAGAACAGCGTTTTATCTACTATGCCACTACCTGTTCAGGTAGATACTTAATTAATGTTTATTGACTGTTAACTATTTCCTACATCATTGAGATAGGAATAAGGGAAAATGGGGAAAACTGTTTTGAAATGTAGCTTAAGATCAGGAAATGAAAGATGCAAAAGATTGGCAGTGTATATCACAAAGTCTCCTTTCTACATGAATTGATAACAGCTAATTACAAGTGGCAATTATATAGCACTTTAAGGTTTTCAGAGTGCTTTACATTTATCTCATTTGATCCTCACAATAATTCGGTGAGATAAATGTTATTATTATCCCCATTGTACAGATGAGAAATGACTGAGTCATAGAGAGGTTAAGTGTAATGTCCAGGGTCATTCTTCTAAGAGTGTCATGATTTAAATTCAGGTCTTCCTGAATTTTAGTTTTATGATATATCTTGTGCACAACCTAGCCTTAAAACAAAAAACAACAACTTATATAATCATGGCAAACATCTCTGGCATTTTGTTAGAATATTACTTTTATTTAACTCACTTTGTTCTTTCTAAAATGCTATGTAACCTGATCTTTTTCATTTATTCAATTCTGCCCCTGTTCATAAATGATATCAAATTTACTATTTGTGCCACCATTCATTCATTAAGAAAGGATTTATTAAGAACTTATTCTATGTGGGCACTGTACATTGGAGATACAATGAAAGGATACCCTGCTTTCAGTGAACTTATGGTTTATTGGGGAGGGGATCAATATGTATCTTGATAAGTAAAACAAAATAGACAGGGATAAGTATGAAAGATATTGTAGAGATACAATCAACAAGTTTAGCCACTAATTTCACAGGACTCAGTGGTAGGGATGGGGGTGGGAGGATGGTGGAGTGAAAGAGACAAGTGGTCCAGGAAGACTATGAGTAGGAAAACTGAGTGATTAGAAACATGATTATATAATCAACAGAAATATGAAAAAATAGACTTTATATGCCATTCATAAAAACTATGACCTGACCTTTAGCAGCACCTTCTCATGTGAGTCTGGAATTTTCTACTTCTGTTCTCAAATTATCAACTCCTTCACTATAGGCACAGAATTAGTTTTTGTTTCCTATTTATTGGTCCCAGGCTAAATGGTATATTTTGTAGATTTTTAAATCTCTCCAGAGTGAAAACTTATGGAGGAACTATTCAGAGAAAATTTGACCTCAAATTGAGGTCCATGTATCTTACTGATAATAATTTCTTCAAAAGTCAAAATGCCAAAATTTTTTGTTAAATTTTACTATGTAATATCCCCAAGGCATTTTCAATTTTGTCTGCACAGTCATGATAAAGTTTGCCAAATGACACTAGTGTAAGACTAGTTTTATAGATATATCATCCTAGAGTTGCCTTGATTATATGTCTAACATTTCCATAGATGTGTATAACAGTTTTTAATCCTATTTTTAATGCTCCTAGAATTTGAATGAGTGATTTTCTAAATGTTCAAGTAAAACAGAGAATGAAAGATGATTTTTAATAAATGTCTGAATTGGTACTGACTTGCATCTTTTCTTTGTTGCTATTTCTCCCTTTGCAGTCCAACCATCCTAGCATCTAACATTTTTCAGCTTCTTAAAAGAATCCCCATACAATGGAAAATACACTGGGACTGGAGTTAGAGGACCTCAAGTCAAATCTCATCTCTGTACTTTACTATTTTTATTAACTCGGATAAGTCATTTAATCTCTATAGATCTGTTTCCTGAAGCATTATAGCAGTGAGTTGGACTTAAGGTCCCTTTCAGCTCTAAATTTATGATCCATTTTGATATTTCACATGACCCAAGACTTCTAGCCCCCTCCCTATATTCTTTATCTTTTCTTATCATGGAAACAGCAATAAAACTCATCTATGTTCTATCTCATTCCTAGGACTTTGCTAGTTAGTTAACTAACCTGCATATTTATATGTAGGCAGCATGGTATAGGAATGAACTTGGGAGTCAAAAGACCAAGCTCTAATTCCTGGCTTTGCCATTTACTCACTATATGACACTTGGAACATCACAACTTTTCTAAAACTTGACCTTAGAATATACCTTTATCGGTAAAAAGATATAACGAAATTCTAACTACTCTTGTGCCCTAAGTAGAAATTTTAGGCCTTGGAGTAATCCAGTAAGAAACATGCTTGAGACAAACAGCATAGACCTCAAAACAACTTTGCAATTTATTATATGAAAATTATGCTAAAAGACTAAATAAATAGACATAGGAAAGCTAAGTTCCTCTGACTAAGTGCATTGTTAATTTTGGTTTCTTCTCCCCATGTCAAATTACTCTGTATCTTTTTTATACATATGTGGTACTTGCTTATCTATCTACATGTTGTTTTCCTCTAATACAATGTAAACTTATTCTGGGCAGATACTATTTTGGTTTTGTCTTGTTATATATAATATCTAGCACAATGAGATATATAGATAGTATCAAGGAAACAGCAAACATTTGTTTGGACAGACTTTGAGATATAGAGGAAGATAGAAGGGCCTGGCTTACTATGGACCATGGGGTCATGAAAAGTCGAATAAGACTGAACCACTGAGCAACACCAACTACCTCAGAGTTGGTACTTTATAAATGCTTGCTGATTCCATGAATATATGCTTTGAGCAAAAATTTGATTATCCTACCTTAGTTTTACGTTTATGAATGCCTGAAGCTTTTTTTTTGAAAATCAGATTGTTGATAAGTGTAGAAAATCTTTGTACAAACAAAGATCTGTATGTTATTACTATTGTTGCTTATTTACTGATGATTACATATTAACATTTTAGCAAGAGCTTCCCATGTTTGAATTGACAGGTATTTTCAAACATAGTTTGAATATTAGTAAATATCTCATTCAAAGAAGCACCCTAAGAAAAAGATTTAATGGATGATTAGTACAATAGAATGTAAGTTTCTTGAGGGTAAGGATTATGTATTTATCTATCTGTCTACTTATTTATTCTTGTCTTTCAGGCCCCTGTAGTATAGCACTGGCACTGGGACTGACACATACTAGGAATTTAGTTAAAGCTCATTAGTTGATAGATTGCAAAGAATTATTTCAGTTTGATAAGACTATAATATTGGTAAAAAATAATTGCTTTGTAATTGGTATTTTAATTAGCTTCAAGTTAATAACTGGGGTGTGGGTAACATTTTGTTTGTTTGAAAAGACAAACTTCTGGAGAAGCGGGTGTGACTACGTTGAAATTTAGATAAATTGATAATTAATTTGTGAAATTATGAATAGGGTCAGTTCTTTGGGTATTAACTGGGAAAGGACACAATTGTCAGCAGGGAATGGGGCAGTAATTACACTTAATAACCACAATAGGTGCAAGGGCAAACAGCAAAGGAAATACAAAGGCAAACATTGAAAAGTAGGGATAGGAAGACAGACAACGAGGCATCAGGGAATGGAATGGTGAAGGGAAGCAGACAGCATGAGGAAGAGAGATGGTGATGGGATGAGTCACATAACCAGAGATTGGAGTTGGGAGCACTTGAGCACCATGGACTCAATGGAGATAAAAGAGTGCTGGGTTGGGGTGGGGCAGGACTTTGAGGTCTTAGATAGGATCATTTTTGGGAAAAATAGACCAATTCCTGTCTATGCCACCTTGGGATTAGTTTATCAATATATTCAAATGTTCTCAAAATTATTGGTTAAACTTCAAAGTCATCATCTCAAAGTTATCAGTACCTTTTTGATATTCTGCTGATCTGGAGCTGTGGAGCCTGGATTTTATCTGGAATTTATATATAATAGGGAGCAGGACTTTGACAAGCAGCACCTCCATGGTTTCTCCTGATTTGGCATATATTAACTATGATATGAATTTTGGTTAATATGTGATACAGTTTGTAAATTGCTCCTTTGATTCCTGGGATGGCTTTTACATGACTTCCAGGTTCTCCTTTGTCATCTCACTTCCTACTAATGCCACTTTTACTGGCTATCCATAAAATTACTTACTACTTTGATTGCTGGGTGGTATTTAGGGGGATCAGAACAAGATTCAATTTTTAACACACCAGATTTGTAGAGTTTAGAAAAGAGTAAGAGTGAAAGAAGTTGACACAATGATTGTATAGAGGTCTTTTTTAAAGAGTTTAACCAAGAATAAGAGGTATAGCTAGAATAGAGGGTCATATGAAGTGACTGTTTTAGTTTTCATTCTGCTTTTTTTTTAAAAATAAGAAGATATAGTCATGTTTGTAAGCAGCAATAAAAGGAGCCAATGGAGAGAGAAATAGTGAAGAAAGAGGGAATGCATAGAGGCAAATTTGTTGGAAAATATAGGATGGAATGGAATCAAAAGCCTACACAGAGGAATTTGCCTTGTCAAAGAGAAGGATCTCTTCAGTGGAGACTAGAGTGAAGGAGGAGATACTGGAATAAGATATCTGAATGTTGTAAAATTTTAGGAAGGGAGAAAGGAGAGCTCTTAGCATATGGTCCCCATTTTATTTTAGTGAAATATGAGGGGAAGTGGGTACTGAAAAAGAAGCAAGAAAGTTTGGAACAGCTGCTGTAGAAATCTGGATAGGTCATCAATTATGAAGGAATAGATTATTTGTCTTACTGCAATGAAGATGCTGCTGAGATTAGATAACATAAATGTGTAGTGGACCTAGTCATTATAATTTCATGATTTTCTCCAGATCAATTTGGCGGCACGTGGTTAGGAATAGAAGAGACAGATGGTTTGATTAATCCATCCCCCAGGCTTAGCAAGGCATGATCAGTGATACAATGTACTGGCCGCACGCCGACCTTCTGCCAGCCGTGCACCAGTACCCACTCCTTCTATAAGGAGTACACTACCAGAGTCTTACCCACACTCGGGTCTTCGGTTCTCAGCCGGATCACCACACAGAGACGAGCCATCGGGAGGTGCCAACACCAGAGCTTTATTCAGAGGCCAACACAGCAAGCCATCATAGCAAGCCCAAGCAGCAAGGCCAGAGCAACAGGGCAGGAGCCAGGGGAGAGCGCACGTGATCTGACCACGCTTGTTCCTAAGTACCTACGTAGCCCCTCCTCCCCAGCCCGCTACTAGCCAATGATTGTAGGGTCAGATACCGGAAGGGGCCGTCTGAGTTTAGCACACCAAGGGGGAGGGAGTGACGTAGGAGGCTGGGACCGGATACAGGAAGGAGGCATCTGGGATTAGTGCATAGACAGAGTACGTGACCTAGGAAGTCAGGCTCAGACACTGGGAGGAGGGGTCTGGGTCAGTGCTGCACAAAGGGACCCAGGAAGTCAGGAAGGTCACAAGAGGCATCTGGGGATGACGTTGCATATAGGGAGGGGACTAAGCAGAGGGAACTCAGTCCTCTGCCATCCCACTCCCACGTGGCACCGCCCCTTGCCTCAGGAGCTCAAGCTCCGACTACTTCCTTGTACCCAGCTTATCTCACAAAGCATTGCCCAATTGCCTCAGGGCTTCTCCGTATCCAGCCCATCCCAGTACACACAACTCTGCCTACCACAGCCCCTGCCTCGACTTCCAAAATACCCAGATCTTACCCTACCCTTGCCACAGCGCTCAACCTCGTAGCTGCCAACATCAGACAGTCCCTCACAATACAACAAGGGGACAAGGGAATTAATAACATAGAGTTGAATTGTTTCACCAAGGAGTCAAAACAGGGAAAGAAGAAGAGTATAGCCAGTGCAGTGTGGTGGCCTGAGAGGGAGTTGAAAGAGGGGAGCAGAGGTCACAATAATGATGAAGAAGGAGAGGGATTATAGTGCAGAGGGAAATATGGAATGATAAATGACTATGATGAGAAGAAGAAATTTCAGAACTCATGAGTTCATGAATGGAGAAGTTGTTGGTAATGATGATGTCAAGGGTACAACCAGCTCTGTGTGTATCTAAAGGTGGAGTGAAGGAATAGGTCACAGACATTGACTAGAGTTGCTATGAAGGTATTTAATGGGCTATATATGCTGAAGTCTCTTAAATATGAAGTCAGAATATATGTTTAAGGTGAAAATTTGGTCTCTCTGTTCACATCTTTTGCTGGGAATTTCCGATAATTGGAAACTTCGTTGATGCTAAAATATGTTCCTTTAATATGACTTATCTTGATGCTTCTCTTAATATTTAAAGAAAGCATCGGAATCAGAGGGGTTTTACAAAATTATCAGAGAGATCATTAATGCACAAAGCAACATATAGCGTAAGGATTAGAACTTTTATTTAATTACTATGGGGGCTCCCAAGGGAGGAAACCCTCTCTATCAATGAAATCCAGCATTTTTTTTTTAGCTTACAAAATTCAAGAATTGACTGTAGTGCTGAAAGTATAAAAACTTTGTCATGGTCACAGAGCTACTAGGTCAGAGATAAGAATTGAACCTAGATCTTTCTGACTTACTTTTAGGCATTGTACCATGCTGCTTCATAAAGAAACAGGCATGTTTGTTTTAATTTTTAAACTTTTTTAGGGTGCACTTTAAACCAAATGCTAGAAGTGTCAGAGCCTAAAACAAAACTTCCTGGGGTGGGAATATGGGAAAACATAAGCAACAAGGGAAGATGAGTTTAGAGCAAATGAGGCAACCAAGTCTGATTCTAGAGATGAGATGCCACCTCAATTGTAGCAGGGATCAGTCCTCAGAGCCACAGAAGCAGAGGACGTAGAAGAAATAAAAGTAAGGGTATTATAAGTGGTCTTTCAGAGAGCTTGTCCTCAGCCTTGATTTGCCCAGTTTTGTCGAACTGTCACTGTTGTATGTTAATGCCAAATTCCTGAGATGTAGCTGTCTTTACGGCAGGAAGCTCCCGGGGGCAGGTAGCTTGATAGCAATTGGCTTGATGGAAGACAAGGATTCTCACTCAATACACTCAATTCTTTTCCCATCTCTGATGCTTTCCCATTGCAGTTGTCATAGGCAAGGAGATACTAGTTATTAGACAGTAAATCAAGTTTGCGATGCTATTACAGGGATGGACATTTCCAAAAAAAAGAGCAAGAAGAGGACTCATACCAATAGTAGGAATAATCTGCCACCCCTAAGAGTCTCAGATGGGCCCATAGTTATTTTGCTTTAACTATCACTGTTCCTGATGGCTGATAATTCCCAGGATGTTGATAATATTTCTTTTGTAATTTAGGATCTCAATTAATATGGCGTAAAGGATTCAAGGGCATGCCTGTCTTTCTTTAATATATTAAAAATATGAAAACTTTCAAAGATGTCAAATAAAGTCCTTTAAAAATATCATTGTATGAGTTTTACAAAGGCCTCTAACTAACCGAGGAGAATATTTTTTTAAAACGAAGCATTTGGAATACTTATTGGGTTTTAAGGTGATACTCAGGTCTATGGAAATAGTAACAAACTTTAATATTCCTTGTCACCTGTTTTAAAGAGTGCTCTGATATCACCTATTGATTTGGTATAAAATGAGGAACTAAAAGTCAGAAGCTAATTCTTTCTCGTCAGAGTGATTAGATTCTATCTCTATTGGTTTTGTGACTAATTTTGATAAGATTGTCTTCCTCTAATTGAAACTCAATGGTATTTGAACTCTTTTTTCTTAATTGTCTTAGAACAGAAACCAGATACATTAAAACAGAGGTGGAAATGGAAACTCTTGATGTGAATGAAGGGGCAACTGGGTGGCCCAGTGAATGGAGTGCCAGGCCTGAAGTCAGCAAAACTCATGTTCCTGAGTTCAAATCTGACCTCAGGTACTTACTAGCTGTATGACCCTGGGCATGTCACTAAGCCCTGTTTGCTTTGGTTTCCTGTTCTGTAAAATTATTTGGAGAAGTAAACATCAAACCACACTAGTATCTTTGCCAAGAAAACACCATTTGGGGATCATGGAGAGTCTGAAACAACAGAACAATAACAACAAAATATGAAGGAAAAGTAACATCACTTTAGCTCTCTATGGATCTTAGTTTCCTCATCTAAGAAATGGCTGCATTGGACTAAATTACTTCTCAGGCTTTAGATAGAGAGATTGACAGATAGATATAGTATGTATAGTATATATTATATTGCATTTATTATATACATATGTTTTTATTCTTTCAGGTCATATATGTGTAAGTATATATATTTAGACAGACATAGATTGGCAGATAGATATCATATATATCATATTACATTCTATATATATATATATATTCTCCCAGGTCATATAAGTGTATTTATTTAGACATAGATAGATAGATAGACAGACAAGTGTGCCAGCATTCTATTCTAACAATAACATCCATCTTTTCTATATCCTAATAAGGCATATGTATTTTTTTAATCAATATAAATCTAGAAAGATGATTTCCAAATCTTCATATTCATCCTCATCTCTCTCCTGAGCACCAGTACTCCATCACAAGCTGCCCTATTGGTTTTCTTCACTTAGATTTGAGGTATCTAAATTATAAATATTTAAGTCAGAATTATCTTTTCTTTTAAACTTAGTCTTCACAACCTACCTATTTCTAACAAGGGCAGCATCATTTATCTATTTATCCTGACTATAACTTTGGAAAGATATTCACCTCTTCACTCTCACTCATTCCCATATCCAATCAGTTGCCAAGTCCTATAGATTCTCCTCCACAGTATCTCTTATATTTGTCTTGTTGTCTCCATTCACATAACCACCCCCCTCCCTGACCTGGGGCCCTCATCACCTCTCATCTCATCTATTACAACAGTCTACTAATTGGTCTCCAGGGTCATCAACCACAATGCTGGCAAATTTGTAAAGAACAGGTCAGATCATGCCACTATCCTCAAGAATCTTTAGTGATTCCCTAAGGTGTCTAACATAAAACACAAATTCCTCAGCCTGGTATTTAAAGACCTTAACAAAATGGCCTAAATCACCTTTCCAGAAAGATTTTAGATTATTCCTCTTCTCACACTCTACTTTCCAGCCAAACTAGCCTACTTGTTTTCCCCCATACACAATAGTGCTTCTCTATTAGTCTTTGTACAGTCTCTTGACTCTACCCCCATTACGTGAAATAATCTCATCACCTATACCACTTGAAATGCCTATCTTTTTTTTTTCAAGAGTTGACTCAAGTCCAAACTCTTACATAACACCACTGCTTATTCCCTAACTCCTAGGTAAATGTATTTAGGTACAGAGTGTCTCAAGTAAGATTTAAGATATAACACCTTTAAGGTCCAGGACTTTTAAAGTTTAGATTTTATATCCTCAGGATCTAACACACTTGCTTACACATATAGGGTGTTTAACAAATGCTTACTGAATTAAATGTAACTGTACTTGTCAGAGTTATAAATTTGTAGCTGAGGTTTTCTGATGATCATTAAGTACATTAAGTGGTCAGTAGCAGTGACTAAATTTGAACCCAGGACTTCTGGGTGTGATTCAGTCTTATTTCATGTCATGTTCCCCCATTCCCTGTCCTTCCAAAGCAATGATGGGTTGGAAAGAGATTTCCTTATTTCTGTGAGATAATTCATGATCAATACCTCCTCCTTATATTTGTGGATAGTTATCATCATCATCATTTTATTATTATTATTCAGCTGGACATTTGGTTCTAATTTTACAAATTCCACACTAAATTTTGAGGAAAGGAGAAACCCAGCCTCTACTTATGGAGAAAAAATAATCTAAGCAGAAATCAAGGAAATCAAAAGAGGGCATTAAAGTTTTCTGGGTCATTAATAAAAAAAAAGCTTCCTACTTCATGAAAAGTGAGCTTGAAACATTATAATTGTCCTCTCCACCCCTCTAAACTGGGTTCCTCTACACTATCTAAAGCTAAAAAATTTCAAAAGCAATTCTACAACAGCATAGACAAATGTATAAACAAAGATTTTCTTGTGCTTTTTTCTTTTTTAAATTTTAATTATTTTATCTATTTTTGGTTTTCAACATTCACTTCCATAAGCTTTTGAGTTTTAAATTTTCTCTTCTTCTCTTCCCTTTCTCCTTCCCAAGACAGCATGCAGTCTGATATAGGCTTGATATATACATTCCTATTAAACATATTTTCACATTAGTCATGAAGAATTAAAACGAATGGGAGGAACCACAAGAAACAATAAACAGAACAAATCAACCCCAACAACAACAACAACAACAAAAGAGCAAATCATATGCTTCTATCTGTATTCAGGCTCCATATTTCTTTCTCTTGATGTTTCAATCGTGAGTCTTTTGGAGTTGTCTTAGATCTTTGCATTGCTGAGAAGAGCCAAGTCTATGAAAGTTAATCATCGTACAATGTGGCTGTTACTTTGTACAATGTTCTCCTGGTTCTGTTCATTTCACTCAGCATCAGTTCATATAGGTATTTATAGGTTTTTCTGAAGTCTGCCTGTTCATCATTTCTTCTTTCCTTCCTTCCTTCCTTCCTTCCTTCCTTCCTTCCTTCCTTCCTTCCTTCCTT
>NW_020954548.1:4534687-4556525 GCF_900497805.2 Vombatus ursinus
CTTCCTTCCTTCCTTCCTTCCTTCCTTCCTTCCTTCCTTCCTTCCTTTCTTTGGATTAAGTGACTTGCCTAGGGTCACACAGCTAGCAAGTGTCAAGTATCTGATCTGAGACCAAATTTGAACTCAGGTTCTCCTAACTCCAGGGCTGGTGCTCTATCCACTGAGCCACCTAGCTACCCCTTCATCATTTTTTATGGCAAAATAGTATTCCATTCCACTCTTCCACCACAACTTGTTTAACCACTCCCAATTGATGGGCATCTCCTCAATTTCCAATTCTTGGCCACCACATAAAAAAAGCTGCTCTATTTTTGTATGTGTGGGTACCTTCCCCATTTTTATGAACTTTTTGGGATACAGACCTATAAGTGCTATTGCTGGGTCAAAAAGTATGCACAGCTTTATAGCCCTTTGGGCATAGTTTCAATTTGCTCTCCAGAGTGGTTGGTTCAGTTCACAACTCCACCAACAATGCATTCCATTTTCCCAAATCTCCAACATTTATCATTTTCCTGTTTTGTCGTGTTAGTCAATCTGATAGTGTGAGATGGTACCTCAGAGTTGTTTTGATTTGCATTTCTCTAATCAATCTTGATTTAGAGCATTTTTTCATATCACTATAAATAACTTTAATTTCTTTATCTGAAAACTGCCTCTTCATATCCTCTGACCATTTATCCATTGGGGAATGACTTGTATTCTTATAAATTTGCCTCAGTTCTCTATATAATTTAGAAATGAGGCCTTTATCAGAGACACTGGTTATAAAAATTGTTTCCCATCTTTTTATTCCCCTTCTAATCTTGGTTGCATTGGCTTTATTTGTACAAAAACTTTTCAATTTAATGTAATCAAAATAATCTGTTTTGCATTTCATAGTGTTCTCTATCTCTTGTTTGGTCATAAATTCTTCCCTTTTCCATAGATCTGACAGGTAAATTATTCTTTGCTCTCCTAGTTTGCTTATAGTATTGGTGTTCATATCTAAATTATGTACCCATTTTGACTTTATCTTGGTATAGGATATAAAATGTTGATCTATGCCTAGTTTCTGCCATACTATTTTCTAGTTTTCCCAGCACTTTTTGTTAAATAGTGTGTTCTTATCCCAGAAGCTAGAGTCTTTGGATTTTTCAAATAGTAGATTACTATAATCATTGACTATTGTGTCTTATATAACTAACCTATTCTATTGTTCCACCACTCTATTTCTTAGCCAGTAACAAATAGTTTTGATGATTGCTGCTTTATAATACAATTTAAGACCTGGAACAGCTAGGCTACCTTCACCTCCATTTCTTTTCATTAATTCCCTTTGTATTCTGGACCTTTTGTTCTTGCAGATGAATTTTGTTTTTATTTTTCTAGCTCTATAAAATAAAATAATAGTTTGATTGGTATGGCATTGTTAGATGGTATTGGTAGAATTGTCATTTTTATTATATTAGCTTTACCTACCCATGAGCAACTGATATTTTTCCAATCATTTACACCTGACTTGGTTTGTGGAAAAGTGTTTTGCAATTATGTAAAAAATTTTCAAGAGAAGATATTTGAATTATCAACAACCAAAGAAAAAGATTCTATAAATCACTAATAATAAGTGAAGTGAAATGTGACACAACCTTACAAGCATCAAATAAAGATGACAAAAGTTGAAAAGTCATAAAATTAAATATGCCTCTTGATCCACTAATGTCTCTACTGGGCATGCACTCAAGAAAGTCAAGCAAGTCTCCATAGATGCAAAAAATAATCATAATAACCCTTGTGATAGCAAAGAATTGGGGGACTATTGATTTGAGACTGTCTGAACAAATTGTGAAATAATGCAAATACACCATAAATATAAGAAATGTATAGCAACATGGGAAGTATTGCATGGAATTATGAAGAGTGACTAGACTAGATAACAATGTACGCATTAACTACAATACTATTTGTAATTGAAAACAATACTAAAAGTAGACCAAACTTAAATTAATTGCAATGATTGATCTTAATTGATCTTTCAATGAACAGTGACAGAACAAATTTCCTTCCTTTGTGTAGCTAGGTGAATAACAAGGGTATGGAATATTGCATATTCTGCCAGAGTAGTTGCTTTGTCCATTTCCTTAACTCATTTTCTTTATTATAAGGAAGGGCTCAATGTATGTGAAGGGGAGGTGAAGGGAAGGAAGAGAGGGTAACATATCTCAATATGCCAAAATAATTGTTCCATTAAAAAAAAAGAATCCATAAAATTTTATTAAAAGCCCTCAAAGACAACCTCTGTAAGGACAATTATTCAATAGAATCTCTCCCTGGTTTTATGGAGAGCTTGAGATTACTTTCAGGAGGCTGAGAAACATGTTTTTTTTGGAAAACTTTTCCAGAAAGGAAGACATAAATGGCATACTAGAATTGCACTAATCCCCATCTTCATCCACTGGGGTATGTTTGGATATTCTGGTTCCAATTGATTAACCATGTGGTTTTGGGGAAAATTTTTTAAACTAGCTGCAAAGCCAGAATTGAAGACATCCTCAAAACAAACAAACAAACAAAAAAGGCTCAAGTAAGCTTCAACCATCTCTATTTCCTGGATTTAAGACTAAGGGATGTAGGTTATTCTTTTACTCAAGGAATCTGGCACAGAGCAAAGACCTAAGGGCTGTTTTCTCCTCTGAGACCATATTGTCCCCGAAAGATGGGATTCTTATCCCTGGCCACTTCCCCTCACACACATTCTTTTCTATTCTAGCTTCAGGGAATAGAGCTTCTACACTGATCAGGAGAGTAAGCCATAGGGATGTGGTCATTGGAATCTAGGCTAGTTATTGCTGCCAGCCCTATGGATTTATGCCCTGACAAACAAAAGTGACATGTGGGAGTAACATAGTGATCACAGACTATTAGAAAGTGCTTTCCTTCTGACACTTATGCCATATGGGGCCACAGTCTTGGTAAGAAGGATTCTATGTAAGAACCAAACTAAAATTTTGTGCATACTGCCCCAGAGACAGAAGTGATATAGGGGACAGTATGTCCTTGAGATACTGTGGAAACTATTTGTGTATTTGCTCTTGATATATCTTTGAAATAGTCATATTTTTAAAAGCTACCTGATGTTAAGTACTTGAATGGAACAGGGGTGCTAATCACAGGCCTCTAATAAATTGAGTGATATAGGTGGTGAGGGACAAACTAATGGGAAAGAGAAGAACAATTCCTTCATGGTAGTCTGGAACCATGAGAGTCAATGTAGCAGATGGAGAAAGGGTCAGGATATACAAACATCCATAAAGCAAACCTCTCTCCCAGGTACTTCAACATATATTTATTACATCCCTATATGTACAAAATACTGCACTAAGTACTCTGGTCAGAGTGGGTGGGCACAAAGAGTAAAAAAGACACAGTCCTTATCTTCATGGAGCTTATAACCTAATGGGGAAATGGCACATAACAGAGATGAGTATTAATACAAAGCAAAATATAGTCAGGGCAGAAAAGAAGTATAAACCAATTTTGTTTTTGAAAGCAGGATCATTAATGATGATGGTAGCAGGGAAATCAGGGAAGGTTTCTTGGACTTTTTGATGATAGTCAATGTTATCAATGGGTTTGGACCTCAAATATCCAAAGCTTCTCATTATATTAAAAAAAAGTAATTGTCAAAACTTATAGCTTAAAATGAATAGTTTTCTAAAATGTATTAATAACCTCTCCTCCTAAATTAGTCTTATCAGGGATATCTAAAGGTAAAGGTTGAAATATGGATAGCATGTTCTGCATCACAATCTTTCTTGTCTTTTTGACATAGAGAACTGACCTGGTCATTTGAATGTTATTGAAAAATTTAAATGCATATTGTTTTATATACATATTATTCAATACACTTAAGATCAAGTCTTTTTTTAAGATTAAATTAGATTAAGAAAATGGGCAGTAGGTGGGGGCATAGTTCTTCATATATTTATAAGTATACAAAGAACAAGAGGAAAATGCCTGTGTTTATAAACACATTTTTGTTTTCAATTTCCTTTCATTTTAAGTCAATAATTGATCATTCTAAAAGAACGTTAAAGATCCTAAAAAACATAGAAAAAACATACTTCTCCATCAGTTCAGGAAGGTGGGGAACTACTTGGGACAGAATTTTCCAAATATTGTCAAATATAATTGCTGCATCAGTGCTTTTTGCTTAAGTGTTTTTTTCTTTTTTTTTTGAATGTTGGGATATTCAATACCAAGGACCAGAGAGAGATATATACAGAAAAATAAAAAAGTTATGTGAAAACAACAGGCATCAAAATAATAATACATTTTTTTCAATGAAAAGATGAAAGAAGAGCAGGGGGGAAGGGGAGAGGGAGCAAAGGAAGAGAGGAAAAGAGAAAAAAAGAGGTTCCTATAACAGTGATGTAATTAGGTACTACTCTACTACCTTCCATATTTCAGGGGATGCTTACCAAGTATTCTCCTTTTCATCTAACCTGCATTGTCTGAGTAACTAAATAGCTTTGTGATACAAGTAGTATACTGCACAGTAACTATGTAGATAATACTTATGATTGCTTCTCCAATGAATATGTTCAATCAGATAATTCACTTATTCTTCCAGAAGGTTCAATCTCAGAACTCTTTGACAAGTGAACTCTAAAACTTGGAGCTAAGTGAGTCCTGGTTTCAACCATCTATTGATGTGGGAAGTCCACTTTTAGGTCTCTGATCTCTCAGGTGGTGTCAGAAAAAGGAAACAGAAAAGCAGAGGGCAGACAGGAACCTGAGGTACAGGTTTCAGCACACCTGGGTAAGCCCATGAAACTTGTCATGTGCTTGTGCCATAAATTGAGATGAACTGTTCCTAAGCGGAGAAAACTGCACATAGGAACAGATTGCTTCCCTCATTATCAGAATTCAGGACAAAGATGTCAAATGCACTCTGTCCTGCCTCTGAAGCATGAAATGTAGTCAAAGAGAGAAAACTACAAACTCCCTTTTTAATAAACCAGCGTGAGTAGGAGAGAGAGGTTGATTCTCTACAAGGAGGGTAGTCCCAGTCTCTAAAACTGCACCAATATTAAGAAGTGGCTTCCTTATGCTCCATAGGGAGGTATACTTGGACAGTTCCAAAGAAAGGACCATGTCCAGCAATCTAATCAAGTTCATTGGAGACCTCATGAAATTCATATTCACTCCACTGATCAGACAGCCTTGACTATGTTTATAAATTAGCTTATCTTACTCTCTCAAAAATTTTCAACATGAACACTTAGAGTTTATTTATTTCTTTTTCAGCTAATAACAGGAGTGCCAGTTACTTCAGGCTTACTCTGAAGAACAACAAAATAGCTTTCTCTGGCATTTATGGAAACAATTCATGTGCTTTTCCCCCTTAGCTTACACTTCTCTTAATCCATTAAGAAGTAAAGTTTAAACAAACAACTTAAAAATATATGGAAAATGTGCCCTTAGAGGTCAGAAAACAAAGAGGATATAGGTTAGAAAGCTAATTGTTTGCTATTTGTTCAGATAGAAACTTCAGTTCTATAATTGGCAATTATGGCCTTTCACAGAAATGCATGTGTGTGAGCAAACAGACACTCAACGCTTTTCAATTGAGAATTCATTTGAGAATGAGTAAAAATGTTTGCAGGGTATCTACTACTAAATAAAATGGTTAATCACACACAATTTTTTACACTTAGGTAGAAAATGTCAGAAACCCTCCAATGCCACAGAAAAGCCAAGTTGAATGTATCATAGCCTATGAGAGTGAAAAACAGACAGAGACACAGAGATTATTTAGAAAGATAAAGTATATATGCAAATACATATCTGTCTATAAACACATATTCACAGTCTATATATGAAATACATACATATTTAAAATGATTGTTCACATGGATTTTTATTTAAGCTCAAGGGTAATTTTAGCTAACATTAGAATCTATTCCTTTTGGGTTTCAAAAACATTGCTATACAAGAAGAAAAAATGGCCCTTCCTTTGAGGAAAGAAATAAGCTTTGTTATTGCTGTTCTGTCCTTTCAGTCATGTTCAACTGTTCATGATCTGTTTGGCTTGTTTATTTTTGGTTGCTGTTGTTTGTTTGTTTGTTTGTTTGTTTTTGGCAAAGATACTAAAGTGGTTTGCCATTTCCTTCTTCAGATCATTTTTACAGATGAGGAAATTGAGGCAATCAGGGTGAAGTGACTTGCACAGGGTCACACAGGTAGTAAGTGTCTGAGGCTGGATTTGAACTCAGGATGATAATTCTTCCTGACTTCAGGACCAGCATTCTATCCACTATAACAGAGACAACTCTTCCTATCTTAGAATATTTCACAAGTATCTGGTGAGGTATACTTTGTCCTTTCCTGGCTTGATTTAACCTGCAACTGAGCTTTTCTATGACTTGTTCCCCAGAAGGATAACTATTCTTATCTCTTCTTTTTGTGTCCACTATTGATACATAAATATGATTGAGAATTTTGCATTAAAGCTAAAATTAACTCTTGCAAAGACATTGTTTTCTAGATCAGAAATTTTTTTCTGTGGCCAAAATTTTCTCCAAAGCAATCCAAATGCATTTTAGTTTTGTAGATTCACCCAACTCTAATGAAACAAAATAAAAACATGAAATCCTTTCTTAAAGAAATAACTTGTATGAGTGTGTGTGGTTAATTTTGTTTCATCTTCCAAGACATCATAGCCAAGATTAAAACTGTCTGAAATGTATAGGATTAGTTCTGTTAGAGAATTTAGGAAGGTAACTCTGCTAATGATAGAGATAGAGAGATCAATTAGTCTTGACAAAGTTTAAAAGAAATTCTTTGGTAACACATCTCCATATTTCTGAAGATAGTGAACAAACATGTGTTTGTATGAGTGTGTAATATCAAAGACCAAAAATTTTAGTTTCCAGTATTTCTTTGCATTACAGAGTAATTCAGAATTCTACAAAAGCAACATGGCTTTCATCTACTTTAAAGTACAATACAATTAGCTGAAAGGTTATTTATCATACATTTGCAGTATTGGATATGTTACATGAAGTGAAATTCATGTGGAGATAGAGAGTCAAAGGAGAATAAAATAGAGAAAAAAGGAAGTCAGAAACTGTACATATTTTAGAAATTTAAACATAACAACATGATATATTTTGACATTATGTATAAATGATTGGAATATTTAAAAGGTGACCTCTGAGCCAAAAGAGAAGAAAATCTGCCTCAGCTAGGATGTTAAAGCTTGATTTATGTCTCGGTTACTTGGTCCTGTTGCCCATAACATGACTGAATATGCTGTTTCTCTGTAAACACCTGGCAGAGTCTATCAATCTTGAAAAAAAAATTGAATTTTTTTCTATAAACTGCTGATGGATTTCTTCAGGTTGACAAATTAGCCCCTGTGAAATTTTTGTAAAAAGTGTCCTTTAGCAATCTGATTTTTTGGGGGGTGGGGGAGGGAATGAGCATTAGGGTTGTTACTATTGGTTTTACATACTGAAATTTGAAAACTATTCTTCAAGAAGTGTTGACATTGAGCAGCTGATTACAATGCATGATTTTCATCAAAACTCAGTCCCCTTTCCTGCCCCACTTTCCTCTCAAATCCGTGATTCTCTTTCCACTACTACTCTTCCCCAACTGCTACTCAATCATCAATACCAAATGTACCCATCTTAGTTGTTATTTACTTCCATCTACAGTGATTAATATATATCAGTATAGCCTGCACCTCTGTCTCTGGGCAATAATTAACTTCATGCTGTTACTACATATCCTTGGGTTCACATCTAGATCTGCGACCCTTTTCTTTATCAATAGGTATAATAAATTTTCCCCATTTGCCTTCTCTTCTTTTCTTGTTAGAATTTAACCTCTTCCTTTATCAAGCAAAGTTTAAAGAGAGAATTTCAAAAAAATTAGCTTGTAGAGCTTCCTTTAAAACACCATGTTCAGTAGCATTCATGACAAATATTCAAACACTTACAAAATTTAACTGGGGAGACAACATTAAATTTATATATATATATTTATATATATATATTTTATATATATATATATATAAACAAGATAAACACAGGATAATTCAGAGGTAATATCAACGGGAAGGCGCAAGCTTTAAGGGGCCTAGAAAAGATTTCTTGCAGAAAGTGGGATTTTATTTGAGACTTGAAGGAACCCAGGGAAGTCTGGAAATGGAGATAAAGTGAAACAATGTTACAGAATGCTCCAGTAATGAAGAGAGCTAGTAAAAATATACATAGTTAAGGTCTTGAAACTCAGTGATTTGGAAGAACACACAGGGAAAAGAAGAGCCTCTGGGGTCAGGAGCTTTAATTTATCACATAATTCCATATATTGTCTACATGCGATTCTGACTACTTTTGTACTTTCAATATAAGTCCATTTTTCCCAGGTACTAGTTTGTGTGTGTAAGGAGAGAGTATATCCCTATACTTCAAGTTGGGAGAATTGTTTTATCATTGTTAATTGAGCATCAAATGCCTTTCTGTAAAAGCTAATTGTTGTAAGCTCTTTAGTTTGCATTTTGAAGTGCCCTCAATGGGACTTCATGAGTGACCCTTCTAGAAATCCTAATCTTTCAAGGTTACCACTAGAACTCTGAGCATAGAAATTATAACCTGTCCTCTGAAGACCCAATTTTTCAGTACAAGTGGTAGTGGAAGAATGACCTGAGAAAGTTTTCAAGAAAGAAGGAAGAAAGAGGGGTAGCTAGGTGGTGGAGTGGATAGAGCACCGACCTTGGAGTCAGGAGGACCTGAGTTCAAATCTGGCCTCAGGCACAGAACACTTACTAGCTGTGTGACTCTCGGCAAGTCACTTAACCCTGTTGCCTAGCCAATAAAAAAAAAAGGAGAAAGAGAAGATAAGAAAAAGAAAAGTCTTATTTTTACCCTCATGTCTATGCTACCTGCTGTTCCATCTCTCATCCCTTTCACTGATAAATGCAAAGACAATTATACCCAATGCCTCAATTTCATCATTACACCTCCTAAAGCCTTTATAGTTGGGCTTCTTTCCCTACCACTTCACTAAAACTGCTCTCTTTAAGTTATCAGTGACTTCCCAATCATCAAATATGATGATCTTTTCTCAAATCTAATATCCCTGCACTTTATATCTGTCAACCACTCCATCCTAGTGGATATTCTCATTCACTAGCTTCATGGACTTCATACTCTCCTATTCTTCTCCCTCTCTAACTACTGCTTCTAAATACTTTTACTGTTCTAACTAGTTCTTAGCTAATATGCTGTGTGTGTGCATGTGCATGTGTTTTAGCATGTTCCCAGAATAAAGTGATAAAAACAGAATGAGGAGCCAATGAAGGAGTAAAAAAAGATCTTAGTTTATTTTTCAAAAAAAAGACCTATTCCTATCTTCTGCTTTCACTACTTCATTTTGATATTTCCTTTCTGCCAATCTCTCATGAAATCTTGGTGTGATCTTTTAATTTTCTCTCTTCCTCATCTTTTTTTAATCCAATTAACTATTAGTTTTTGTTAGGTTCACTTCCGTAGCCTCTCTCATGTCCATCCTCTTTGCCCTAATTCTAATCTCTTTCCAAATTCTAATCTTATTCCAATAAGAATATTAGCACACATTTACACAGCCCTTTGATGTTTGCAAATCACTTTGCCTATTTTATTTAATTTGTGCTGCACGACAACAATATGATGTAGGTACTAACATTATCATCATTTTACAGATAAGAAATTTAGGCTGAGTGATAAAGTGACTTGCTTAAGTTCACATCATTAGTAAGTGTCTGGAGTGTAAGGGGTATTCAGGAGGATTAACACCTCTGGTATGAGCCAATTTCAGGGCTGCTCATCCACTTTTGGTGTCCACTTGATTCACCGAACTGTCATCTATGGCTCCAAGAAGCTGTAGCACGCCCAGTGACACCACCCTGGTGAACCATCTAGATAGATGGGTTAAAACAGATTTAGGGTAATCAATAGGCCTCTAACCTGCTGGTGAATAAGGGGGATGTCTCCCCCAAAGATTTGAAGATTTTCCTTAGCAGAATGGAACAATTTGTTCCAATGGCCACAAAGGCACTTGAAGCAGGCACTATGGAGCTCTTAGAGTTTAGTCAGGCCTCAAAGATGCCAAAGTCATCCACTGCCTCCCAGGCCATGACTATTGTCTTGACTTTTGTTCTGCCACTGGACTCTGATGGCTCAGGAAGAGAGAATGAGGGTAGTGACTTTGAGCAACTCTGTCTTAAATCTAATTCACGCACAAATCAAAACATAACACATGACATCATTTGTCATCTTTGAAGATAAAGGATAAACAAAAACAGATATCTGGGATAATATTTGAATTCAGGTCTTCCTGATTTTAAATTCAGCACTCTATTCACCCTGCTGCCTATTGACCTTCATTACCACCCTCCTGAACTACTACAATCACTTTCAAAGGAGACATCAGCTCTATTTCTCAACCCAAAACATTCTTCATCCTCATAGGATTCTTAAGTATAGAGACTAGCATCCAGACCTGGTGGTTAAGTTGTTTCATAGCCAAAAGGTATCACAATTTATTTAACTGTTCCTCTATTCTGACATATTCCAGTTCTTTTTTTTTTCTTCTGACAAATACTATTGCTATAAATTTTTTTGTAAAATATCCCTTGTTTCACTCTTGTAAACATGCAGGATATATTAAGAACAATGGAATTATTGGGCCATGGAGTATAATTACTTTTCTAATATTTACTGTGAGTCACCAGATTACCTTCCAGAAAAGTTCCACACTACTAATTTGCAATTCCATCCTCAAGGAATCACAACAAACCCAATAGCATTGAATTTTCTTGATGTAAATTACTTTATCAATTTGATGAGTTTAAGAATGTACCTCAAACTTGTTTTAATTTGCATATTTTAATAGTGAAGGTGAGCATATTCTCAAGTGATTGTTAATGATTTGTGTTTAGTCCTTTGGAAATTACCTATTATATTCTTTTATCCATATCTTATAAATTCTACCTCTGCAAAATTTCCCATATGCATTTTTTTTTAAATTATCCACTGACATGGTCACTACCCCAGTTCAGGCCTTTATCAGCTCTCAAATGGACATGACTTAAAAATAACTAAACAACAACAGCAGTATAATTCTGTCAGTCAATGGACAAATATTTATGAAAAGCTACTACATACACTATACTAAGAATTAGGGATACAAAGAAAGGCAAAAAAAAAAAAACCCAGCTCTCAAGGAGTTCACATTTTAATGGGGTAGACAGCATTCAAACAATAATGTACAAACAAGCTGTACAGGCTATATTGGAGATAATCAGCAAACAGAAGTCACTAACCTTAAGGGAAATTGGGAAAGGCTTTTTCTAGGTCACATTTTAAATGGAAATTGAAGGAAACCAAGGATGTCAAGAAGTAGATATGAAAGGTGGCAAGAATTTCAAGTATGGGGGACAATTGGTGAAAATGCGCAGAGTTTGGAGATGATTGGTCATGTTTGATGAATAGAAAAAAAGTCAATGTTTGGACTGCAGAATACATGAAAAGGAGTAAAATGTAAGAAAACTGGAAAGGAAGAAAGGGCCTAGGTTATGAAGGGCTTTGAACACAAACAGGATTTTATAGTTGATCTTGGAGGAGATAAGGAGCATATAATTAGACCTGTGCTTTAAGAAAATCACTTTGACAGCTGAATAGAGGGGAGACAAGAGTGGGAAAACATGATCTAGGAAGACAAACCAGAAAGCTATTTCAATAGTCCTGGTATGAAGTGATAAAGGCCTGTATCAGAGTGGTGACAGCATCAGAGGAGAGATGTGGACATACATAAATGTTCTTATAAAGCTAGATTTGAAAGGACTTGATGACAGATAGAGTAGAGGGTATAAGATTTGTTATTGTCTACAATAGGCAATGAGTGGTTAAAGGTAATAACTAGATCATGTACTTTGGGAGGATGGTAATGCCTCAATAGCAATTAGGAAGAGGAGAAGGCTTCAAGGGCTCAATGGGACATATAGTCAAGATGTCTATTGGCAGTTGGAGATGTGAGACCAAAGATTAGCAGATAGGTTAGGGATGTATCAATAAATCTGGGAAATATCAGCATAGAGATAATTTATTCTTTGTGACTCATTGAGGTCCTTAACTGGCATAGTATAACAGAAGAGGAGAGGGCTCAGGTCAGCTCTTGAGGCACATTCATATTTAGTGGGCCTAATCTGGTTGAAAATATAGCAAAAGAGACTGAGAGGGAGTGGTCAGATGAGTTATGGGAGAACAAAGAAAAAGCAATGAAATAAAAACCTAGAGAAAAGAGAAGTTCAAAGAAAAAAGAGTGATCAACAGTGATCACAATCTGTACAGAGGTCAAAAAAGATGAGGACTAAGAAAAGGCCATTCATTATATTTGCCACCTATAAGCTCACTGGAAATTTTGGAGAGATGAGTTTCAGGTGAATGATGAGGTTGGAAACTAGACTACTGAGATTTAAGGAAGAGAATAAGAAGAAAGTGGAGGACAGCTTTCTTAAGGAGTTTAGCCACAAAAGGGAGGAGAGATGTAGGATTATAATGATTGTTGAATGATAGATAGATAAGTGATTTTTTTTTGAGGACTTGGGGGACATTGCCAATTTTGTAGGCAGTAGAGAAGCAACCAGTAAAAAAAGAGAGATAGAAGATTAATGATAAAGATAGTAATGATAGAGAAGACAGAATGGAATGGAAACACTCATGAATGGATAGGGGTTACCTTTGCTAAAGAGCAAGGCCACTTTTTCATGTGAGAGAGGAGCAAAAGAGGAAAGAGTGGTAGAAGACATGAAAGGGATGTGAGATGATGAGGGTGAAGAGGGAGCTCTCAATAAATGTCTTCATTTTTTCCAGTGAAATATGAAGCAAGGTTCTCAACTGAGTATGTGTGGGGAGGGTTGAGAAGGGATTAAAAGGTTTCGAAAAGGTGCTTTGAAAAGTGGAATTGCTGTTGCTGCTACTGTTTGTCCCTTGTTCTCGAAGAGGACCATGATATCGGGGAGGTGATGCCATGACGTGCAAGTGAATTGGATTTAAGAGAGGGAGGGCTGCGCAAAGTCACCAGCCTCACTTTCTCTCGCTGAGCCATCTGGGTCCAGTGGCCAGGTATGGATCAGGACAACTGGCCATGGCCCAGGATGTAGTCAAGGAACTTGTCCTTTTCAAGCTAAGGTCTTTAACAAGTCTCAGTTTGCTGACTCAGCACCCATTCATTGATAAAGGCTTAATAAAAAATAAGGCAAAGAATGGCCTCTTAAAAAAAAGATCTGGGGGGGGCAGCTAGGTGGCACAGTGGATAGGTCACTGGCCCTGGAGTCAGGAGCACCTGAGTTCAAATCCTATCTCAGACCAAACACTTGAAACTCACTAGCTGTGTGACACTGGGCAAGTCACTTAACCCCAATTGCCTAAAAAAAAAAAATCTGGGAGGGGAAGACCCTCAGGGTTTCTGGCCAAAACAGAAACAATTGTTATTTACATTCATTCTGAGCCAATCAGGGCCCAAATGGTGACCAGGTAGGGCTTGGTCTGTGACCAGAGTAGGATAGTAAATTAATTAGAGAGGTGTATACACACACACACACACACACACACACATATCTATACACACATATATATATATACATACATATATATACAATATTGTATAAATTATTATACCACATACAATGCTTTTTATATGTCAGGATTGAAAATTAATTGTATCATTGAAGATATGGAGTCTTCAGAAAGGAAACAATAAATTAAACAGTCAATAAACATTTAAGCAATTACTATGTGCGAAGCACAGGCAATACAAAAAGAGTCAAAAGGTACCCCCTGCTCTCAAGGACCTAACAACCTAAGGTGGAGGGGAAGATAACATGTAAAAATATATACAAAGGAAACTAGGAGGGGAAATGGGAAAGGGTCTGCTGATCCCTACCCTAGAAGCAAGGGAGGAAAGGACAGTTCTAAGTGGAACAGAGTTCTCCTCTCCAATGACACCGCACCTTGCCTTGGTCCTCCCTCCCGTAATCTTGGGTGGTCCATAATCACAGGCCTTCTTGATTTGTGACACAACTTGAGTCATTCAAGTAAAAGATTTGAGGAGATGTTTGAGGTGAATATGATTGGGCGCTATGATGAATATTTTCCCCCCAGAAAGAACTTGAACTTGAAGACATTGAAGGCTTTGGGTCTCAGGGCCCAAATATTGTGTGGTACTCATTCAGCAAATCAAGAGTCATATCTTCTTAACCTATGAATGGACTCTGCTCCCATATTTCTAACCACTGCTAGATTTATAGAAAAACAAACTATGATTTATGGGAAACATAGACCTTAAACGTCTCTCACATTCAGATCTCTGAGTACTTCAATCTGTTTTTCACCTTCTTTTCAAGGTTGCCTTCTTTTGTTGGTCTTCATAAATCAAATGCACACCATTGTGAGTGTCATTCTTATTATAAGATAGGAGAGGTTTGAAGCATTCATCTTCCTTGATTGTTTCATATTATTTCCCAAATAGCTTTATTAAAAAAAGGATCTCATGCTTGTTTTCCTCCCAACATACTCAGAGTGAGTAATAACTATTAAAAAGCTCATAAACAAATATTCATTGAAAAATAATCATTCATTAACCAGTGGAAGTCCTACAGCATACAGTATTCTGTAATAATTGGTACAATAATACTAACCCTCATCTATAAAATGAAGGGCTTGTCCTAGATTATCTATCTGGAAAGTTCTTTGCAGGTCTAACAGTCTATGATAATCACGGTTCTAAGGTTTATAAAGCACTTTACATCCCTTTTCTCAACTGATCATCATAGCAACTCAGTGACATAACTAGGACACACATCATTATTCTATTTTACTGAAAACAAACCTGAGGATTAGAGAGGTCAAGTGAATTGCCCAAGGTCACAGAGCCAGTAATTATGCTGATTTCCTGAGAGCTATTGAAGGAATAGATATGTAGTACTGAAGAAGGGTACAGTTAGGTTTTGGAGTCATCCATATAAAATTGGTGGATGAAGCATTGAGAGCTATTAAAATTGCAAAAGGAAAGAAGAGAGAAAAGAGAAGCTGGCCAAAGAGAAGTCCTTGGAGAAGCCTACTATTAAGGCTTCCATTAAATACCATTAAAGGTTCAGAAGTAAAAGAGTCAGAGAAGTAATGGTGGCCTCTTAGAATTTAAACAGAATTTTTATTCTGTAACTCTCTTGTGCACTAATAATAGGCTTTATTGATGATTTAGTCCCCTGTTAGGCTGTGAGCTAGTAGGGATCATATTGCCTCTTGGATAAAGTTGAAATTTCCTTGTTTAGAATGTAAATCTCTATATTCTGGTGGCTCCCAAATTTTCCAACATTTCTCAAATGACTACCCTCCAAAAATTCATATTCTGCCTCAACTTGAATCAAAACTTGAATTCAGGTCTTCTAACACCATCATCATGTTTTTCCATAATGCTATGATGTTTTCTTAACACTAACTCCCTAGTTTCTGTTCTATTCTCTAGGGCAGGGGTGAGGAACCTGAGGCCTTGAGGCCACATGTGGACCTCCAGGCTCTCAAGTGGGGCCCTTTGACTGAATCTAAATGTCACAGAATAAATCTTTTTATTAAGAGGATTTGTTCTGTGAAGTTTGGATTCAATCAAAGGGCTGCACTTAAATGCCTAGAGGACCTCATGTGGACTTGAGGCCTCAAGTTCCCCACCCCTACTAGAGTAATAGTAATTGATTGTTGCCTGTCTCCTCCACTGTATACCACTATAATGGCCAACTGTAGTTTGTAGGTAAACTAAGGTTCTTGAAACAAGGGCAGGATGGGGTGGATCAGGATCTGGCCCTGTTATTTCATTCAGTAAAGGAAACTCCTTGTGTGGTAACTCCCGGCATCAATGCAGATCAGCAATTTATCTGCTTTTTCAGGCACTGTGATGCTAACTGGCTTGCTGTTATAACCAGCATTTCCATATTTGATGCAATGGACCACTCAGAACCTGAGGATTCAAAAAAACTATTACTTACTAAAAACATAATTGGTGAACCTCAGGTTAAAAGGTAATAAAAGTAACCCAAAATGAGTTTTGATCTGGGTCTTGGAAGCTTTTTGCTCAAGCCATAGTGAACTAAATAAGTATTCCTTTCTTAAAAGACCCTTATCTGGTTTTCAGGTCAATCAATCTGTGGTCAAAGTTAAGTTAAAATGACTCCAAGTCTATTCCATAGAATTCCAGATAGTAACAACCTGGTTTGGTAGTTTGGGGATTTATATGAAAGATGTTGCAAAGATGAAATCAACAGTCCTTGGTGACATATTGCATATGGGGGATAAAAGAGAGTGAGAAATGGAAGATAATTTCTATGTGCAAGCCTAAGGGACTGGAAGGATAATATTTCTTTCTATAATAAAAGGGAAGGTAGGATGGAGAGGGTGTTTGTGAAAGGTACTTCAACCTGCCCCAGGTCTCCTGGTGTTTGGGCCCACTACATTTGCTTATTGTCATATAACTAGGATAGACTAAGTCAGAACTTGAACCCAGGTCTTCCTGGTTCTGAGGCTGGTTCTTTATCCACTACACATGTTATCGAGAACAGAAAGTTATCTCACTCAGGATTGTCATGAGGATAAAATAATGGAATTAGAAGTGATTTGAAAGAACTATAACAACAATAAATTACAATCATAACAATAAAACCAACATGTTCCCTAGAACACTTACCCCAGAACTTCCAGTCTAATTATTTCTCCCCATCTGATCTAGAGCAACTGGGAAACAAATAGGAGATCTTACCTATGCAAAGTCATTCTATTTTTATGTTGTCACATTATTTTATGTTGTGATTTTTTTTTACCATTACCTTACTTTAATACTTGATATTGTTCAATAATCCTTCTGTTCCACTCTTATTGACTTATCTCATTTCCCAGTGTCTAACTTTTAATTCAATTTAAATTCAATACTCACTAAGAATAAATAGGAAAAAAGTTTTTTTTTTAAATCCCCTACTCTAAAGGAGCTTACTTCTACCAGGGGAAAATGAATGAAAAATAATTCATTGTATATTATATGCCACACATTGACTCAAGTGCTTCAAACACAAACAAGAAAGAAAAATAGAAAAAGACAACTCCAAGGTGCTTACACTCTAACTCAGGTAGTCTAACTGAAGTATTGATGGCAAGACTCAGAAGTCTTATGGGAACAATTTCAAGGTGAATGGCAAGGTTCAGGAGTCTTTACAGGACTTACAGAGTGTGTGTCTCACAGGAGCAATCTACCATCTTTGTGAAGGGAGAGTGAACCTCAGATATGAGAGGAGAAGTAATTCTGGATGGCTCCTGGCAATAATGGGGATGTGTCAGCGTCTGGATGGAAGAGAAAAGAAAGAGGAAAGGACATTGGCAGCAAAGTTAATGTTGGGAAAGGGAGAGGATATTCTAATTGCATGCATACTCCAGATGTACCTTTATGGGGTGTGTGTGTGTGTGTGTGTGTGTGTGTGTGTGTGTGATGAGATATGTAAACACAAAATATATCAAAAATAAGCACAAAGCACTCTTCAATGTGGTTTGGAAGATCTCAAACAATACTAAGGGTAAATAAAGGTTACCTCAGATGTTTCTTGAATGAAGCCAAACCTCACACCAAATCATTGCACATGTAATAGATGATCTAGTGTTCTACTTCATTGAGAAAACTGGGATCATCTGATCAATCAATCGATCAAGAAACATTTATTAAGCACTTAATACTTGCAGGCATTGGCAATTCTTTTTAAAAGATCAAGAGTGGTTCTACTTCCAAGACATTTAAGTGAAGATTATGAACAATCCTGATTCTCTCAGCTTCTACTTCAAAAGCAATTCACAAAATGAAACAAGCAAACAAAAATAAGTCAAAATGAGAAGAAAATGAAAGGAATTCCTTTTAGTGCTCTTTGTTGCCAGTCCCACCAAGTAAATAAAAAACATATACAGAGTAAATAAAGAACAATTTTGAGGGAGAGGAGAGAAGATAACTAAAAATTTGAGGAACAGAAAATGATTAGGAGATGATATAAGAAATAAGCCTTGAAAAAAACTCAGGATCTTGAATCCTACTGAAAACCACTGCTTTACCACCTGTACCTTGTAACAACCAATGTGTTCCATTTTTATTCAACTCCAGTGGTAGAGTTAGGGTCTAATATATGGGGTATGGGCCCAAGCGAAGACTTTTACCCCTCACCCCAAAAAGAATTTGGGTGCCATTTGCCTATGGGCCCCAGAAAACCCTTGAACCCTATTTGAACCTTTACATGGTCAAGGAAGTCTAGTAGTCCCAGGAAGTTATTCTTATTCTTATTCTGATCCATTGGTTCTCCTTTATCACCTAGGCCTTATCTGCCAGTTCTTTGATACCCTAATTAAACCTAGTTCTCTATTGTCTATAGCCCTGGCTTATATTTCCCATCCTTGATCTTATTCAGACCCCATTTAACCTCTTCCTTACATTCTAGGCCCTATCTTCAAGTTCTTAGTTATCCTAATAAAGCCTAGCCCTCCATTGTTTATTGCCTGATGACCCCATTCAACCTCCTATGTGCTCTCATTGTAATTCTCCTAGGACCCCAGCTTCAAGATCATCCTCCCAGCCCCTTCTCTGGTCACTCCAAACTATTTGGCTGTATATAAGATCCATCCTGACCACAGTTAAGGTCTAAGACTTCCTCATGCTAGTTCATCCTTATGAGCATCTCAAATGGTCAGATTCCTTAAGGGTCTTACCTATCTGGTTCATCTTTAATAAATTTTGTCTTTGGCTGAAAGAAGACTTGGGTCAAATTCTTTTGGGCAGGAACTGCATGTCATGATTTTGGGGTCACAGTACCCCTACCATCTACACCTCAACATAATCAGCTCTTTACAGAAGAATTTGTGATTGCTAACTCCTTTCCTTCATAATTTTGGCTACAAGAGATCAACTATATGTATGTTTTATTTTCCCTCCCACAATTTGTTTCACAATTCAAAGTTCTGACTCAGAATATTATATTTGTCATTGCTCTTCTCTGGGCTGCATCGCTTCTCTTTGATTGTTTCTTGGAAACAGGCTAGCTAGTTCTTTTGTTCTAGCAAATTTCTATCCCTTTAAAGTGCTCTGTCTCTGAAATGCAAATTATGCACCTTTTTCAAAGCATGATAGTGGCAAAGCATTATTATTAACCTTATTGGGAACAAATGGACTAGGCATGAAATAGAATATTGAAATGAAGACCTCTAGTCTAAAATTCTCCGAACTTCTTTCACAATTGCATCCCCAAAGAACTTACTGAAGTCTTAAACTTTCCATTTTATGTCAATTCTTCAACATAAACACTTAAAAGCCAGCCAAATGAAATTGTTTTGCTCACACAAGACAGTACAATTGTTAAGTAATATGTTTGTCATTAGAATGAAGTGAAATGCTAGCATGTAAGTGATCTTTTCAGCAGAATGATGAGATAGTTGTGTTAAGAAGCAAAATCTATATTTTTGTTTGGTAATAGAAAAAAAAGTTCACTCAAAAACCAAGTAACTTCAGTACTGACCCAAAGTAGAACATTAGGAGAGGGGTTAGTTGGGAGAAGCTTGCTCTCCAGGTAAAATGAGGAGAAATCAACATGAACCCTGGGGCAGCTGTTCCTTTTTTTTCTTGCTTTTTGAATAGTCAGGTCTACATACCGGTAGGGTATTGACCTATTGTTCTGAGAAATCTTTCTTCAAAACTGTAATTGGAAGGATAGAGGATGGGTCAATAACTCTTTCTAGTGTCTGAAATCTGTAAAATAATATTATTCCATTTTGCTTCTGGGAGATACTCTATAGGGCAAATTCCTATTGGTTAAAATATATTAATAATTACTTTTTAAAAAGAAAGGATTCTCTGCAGGATAGTTCTAATTATCTGTGAGTCAGCAGGGGTCACCAGGATCATAACAGGGAAGTTCTCTGATGTGTACAATTGAAAATCAGAGAGAGTTAACTATAGGGAATGCTATTGTTTCAGTGCATGATATTGAATGAAAAATATGTGTAATTTCTACCATGATGTGCACAGTATACAAAGGATGGGCCAGGTATCCAGACACTCCCTGAGGCAGTGATTACCATTGGCCTTTCTCTTTTCAGCATTGTGTTTAGAGTTGGCAAAACTAGGACCTATGCAAAGATAGGGATGGGTTACAGATCTGGTAAATGAAAATGAATAGAATAAGAAATCTTAGACAAAAAGTCCCTTTTTTTGTTGTTGTTGTTGTTTGTTTGTTTGTTTGTTTTGTGTGTGTCATGGACCCTTGTGGTGGAGGTGTGGTGAAATCTTTGGACTATTGAGAATAATGTTTTTAAATGCAGAAATTAGAAGATGTAGAACTGCAAGTAAATCAATTATATTGAAGAGCAGGTTTGGGGGTTGTTTTGTTTTTGTTTTAAGCAAGTTTGTGGAACCTAAGTTGAGAACCCCTGTCCTGGACAAAGACTGGGCATTTCATTGAAATTTTTGGGCCCATAGTTATCCAGAAATACTCTACCATTGTAGAGTGAGTGAGACAGAGGGGTCTTCAGAGGGCTCTTCCCTTTGGAGAAAGAGGGAGGGAAGAGAAAGAAGCTGCTATGGAATCAGAGGAGCAAAGATTTGCTGATTGAAGGAACCTGAAAATCATCTCATCTAATACTTTCATTTTATAGGTGAGGAAACTCAGGCACTTAGCCCTGGGTTGTACACAGCTAGCATATGACCAATTGAAATGCTTATCCCAGGTTGTACAAGTACACAAAACCCATACTGTATGTAACCCAATGAATATAAATTCAACCTGTTTATTGTAATCATGGGGTGAGGCAGAACATCAAAACACAAAAACAACTGTTATGCCACTTTTTATGACTTGTGACTAAAAAAAACCCTTAAAAGAAAGTTATTGAGTTATTGTCTAATACCTATGTTTGGTGTTTTTTTTTTTGGAGTCCTTTTGCTTTCTACTCAGAACTTTTCTGATGCTCATATATGAACATTGCTGCTGTCATTGATCCACTTTTCCTTCCCAATGTATGTAACCTGTGGACTAGCCCTGTGTGAACTTAGGTTCAGAATGTATTTTTGTTTTGCTTTTGAGGAAGAGCAAAAAACAGTGTTTTATTTTAAAAATTAATCTCATTGATATCTTTCATTTTATATATCTTTGATTTCCTTTTTGGGTATGTCACCACCCCTTCCTTTCTCAGGGAGCCATTCTGAGTAACAAAAATAAAAAATAAAGAAAAGGAAAAAAATGAAAACAGCTTAGTTAAACTAGCCAATACATCACCTGAGTCTAACAATATATGTGACATTTCTGCATTCATGATGCTTAAAGGCTCAATAGATTAGAGAGCCAAATCAGAGTTAGGAAGACTAGAGCTTAAAATTTGCACAATAACTTTATTGTATATTTAAAAGTAATAGCAATTCATGCATAGTAGATTTGCAGTTTCATATGCAATCTTCTTTTTCATTATACTATGTTATAGAATGTGGGATTTTTAGTGCCAAATTAGTCTTGGACTCATTCAATTCTACTTAGTCTGAAAACTGGGAACTCCTGAAGCTGTTCAGGCACAGATTTTCAGCTGATTTAAGATAAGTGGCTCAGTCAGGAGAAGAAGAAGAAGAAGAAGAAGAAGAAGAAGAAGAAGAAGAAGAAGAAGAAGAAGAAGAAGAAGAAGAAGAAGAAGAAGAAGAAGAAGAAGAAGAAGAAGAAGAAGAAGAAGAAGAAGAAGAAGAAGAAGAAGAAGAAGAG
>NW_020954548.1:4556625-4572936 GCF_900497805.2 Vombatus ursinus
GAGGAGGAGGAGGAGGAGGAGGAGGAGGAGGAGGAGGTGGAGGAGAACAACAACAACTGGAACAGTGAGTATTACATTGACATAGAAATAAATATTAGTCAATCAGCCAACAAGCATTTGTTAAAACACTGTACTAGTTTTCAGGTACTGTGCTAAGATTCAGAACACAAATTAAAAAAAAAGATATTTTCTACCCTCAAGGTGTTTATTTTTTAAAGGGGAAGACAACACAGAAAAGGAAGCTTGAAAAGGCAGGAGAGAAGGGAAATCTTTAAAGGGTTATGATAGAAGTTCATAGGAGTACAGCCTGGTTGGAAATAAAGAAATGGTTGTCCTGGGTCTCTACCCTCCAATCAGAGGCAAGGGCCATCAGCACATGAAGTATGACTATATTAAGGTTTTGAAAGCAACATCAGTCACATTACCAAAGGAGTGCAGTGCCTCTGCCCCCCACCCCCAAATAATGAAGTGAGTAGAACTAAATCAAATGAACTTGTATGATGTCCCCATGCTTCTTCTATTAGGTATATGTGACAGCCCTCTGTAAAGGAAGGTTAAACTGGTATATGATAGCTCTCTCATTAAGGGAGAGGACTACTTAGGTTTATGCAACAATTCCCTAATGATGGGGACTGCAGTACATGCTAAACAGATCAGGGAAGAGCAGCCCCATCCTCATCTTGAACTCCTTTGGAAATTAGCATCCTATTTGGATTGTAAATTCAACACTGACACAAACACTAGCCCATCCCTTTTTAAAATTGTAAATCTATCAGAATTGACTTCTTAGGAAAATTTGTCTTTAAAAAGTTGAGCATGGCCTCAGCTCAGGGCCTTGGCCAATAAAATGTATATGCCTGGTATGTCATAATAAACTCTTTTTTTTTTGTTTCATTTTCCTGAACTTGTTAGATTTATTAGGGTGAAGGCCTAATGAAGATTTTTCTTTCAAAAAAGACATATGAATTTAAAGTGTGTAATGAAAGACATTTAAGCAAATAGCTGTGCAGATGTATTGAAATGGTGCAAATTCTCCCTTAGATTAATGTACTAACAGCAGAGAACAACATTCATAAAAACAACATGTTGAACATGGAACACATAGGGTATGGAATTTATATGACTAGGGTATATGTATGGCCAAAGCAACACAAACCTCTGAAGCTACAGAAGTACTGATGTCCCCTAGTGATAACATCAAGCTATTGTCTACTGTCTTCTATAATGCATCATACTGGGCATTTATTTTAGCTCTTTATCATATTGGCTTTGCTGGGTATTTCTTCTGGGTTCATATTGAAGGAAATGGTGTCCTACTGCTATATGTTGTACTCCAGGTATGTAACCTATTCAGAGTCTTCTCCTTTTCTTACTCCTCCTCTTCTCCTCCTCTTCCTCCTCCCCTTCTTCCCGTTCTTCTTCTTCCCCTTCATCCCTTTCTTCTCCTTCTCCTTCTTCCTCTCCTTTCTCTTCTTCTTCATATTTATTCCAGGAATGGTTGGTTTAATATTAATTAATTAATCAATCCAGGTTGGTTTAATATTAATAAAACCATATGTTTAGTGAAACTATAATTAAAAATGAACAAAAGTCTCATGATTTTATCAATAGATACAGAAAAAATGTTTTGTTTTTGCAAAATACGTCATCCATTTCTGTTAAAAAAACAAACAAATACAAATGGTCCTTTCTTTAAAATGTTAAATAATATACACACAAACACAAACACACACACACACATATGCTTCAATCTGCATTCACACTCCATAGTTCTTTCTCAGGATGTGGATAACATTTTCCATCATAAGACTTTTGGAGATATCTTAGATCCTTGCATTGCTGAGAAGAGTTAAGTCTATCAAAGTTAGTTATCACACAATATGATTATTACAGAGTACAACATTCTCCTGGTTCTGCTCACTTCCCTCAGTATTAGTCCATACAAGTCTTTCCAGGTTTTTCTGAAGTCCATCTACTCATTGTTTATTTTTTTAAAATAAATTATTATTTTTTTAATTTGGTCTAGTCTGTTTTTAAGATGTTATTTTCTTCAGTGTTTTTTGTGTCTCCTTTACCAAGTTGTTGACTCCTTTTTTTCTTATTTGCCTACATCGCTCTCATTTCTCTTTTTTGTTGTTCCTCTACCTCTCTTACTTGATTTTTGAAATCCTTTTTGAACTCTTTCATGGCCTGAGACCAATCCATAGTTTGTTTTTTTTTTCTTTGAGGGTTTGGATTTGGAGCTTTGACATCATTTTCTGAGTGTGTGTTTTGATCTTCTTTGTCACCATAGTAATTTTCTATGGTCAGAATTTTTTTTTCTGTTTGCTCATTTTCCCAGCCTATTACTTGACTTTTAACTCTTTGTTAAAGTAGAGCTCTGCTTCCAGGGTAGAGGGCACACTGTCTCAAGCTTTAAGGGTTTTGTGCAGCTGTTTTCAGAGATACTTTTAGGGACCTGTAAGTTTTCAGTTCTTCCAAGTTTGTACAATCTAAGGAGAGGTGTCTACTGCTCTCCTGACCTGTGCTCTGGTCTGTGAGTGACCACAAGCACTCTTTGCTACACTGAAGCTGTGAGGAAGGTCTCCATTATACTGTGACTATAAGCTCTGGTGTTCTAGTTTTCCTCCTTGCCCTTGCACTGACACCCAGGACTGTGACCCAGATCTGAGGATGGGCAAAGCAACAGAGTCCTGCTTCAGTGCTAGCAAAGAGATCCCTGTAATCTTGTCTGACCAGTTGTTTGACCTCCTTATTATCTGTGGGCTAAGAACTCTAGAAGCAGCAGTAGCTGCTGCTGCTGCTGCTGATTCAGCGGATCCCAAGGCCTGTTCCTGGTCTGCTGGCACTGGGTCTGTGCTGGCACAGCCTGTGTTGAACTGTGCTCCATTCTTACCCAGGTGTGAGAAACCTTTTCTGCTGACCTAAGTTGACTTTGGCTAGAAAATTAATTCACCTCATACTTTTGTGTGTTCTTCTGCCACAGGAATTGTTTTATGGCATTTTTTTTAAAGTGTTTAGAGGTGTCTTGGGGATAACTCAGGTAATCCACTGCCCTTTTTTTTTCGCCCATCTTCTCAATTGTGTCTTTTGCTTCTCTCTACTACCATTGTTGTTCTTCAGTCATTGTTTCAGTTATGTCTGACTCTTTGTGACCTGATTTTGGGGTTTTCTTGGCAAAGATACTGGAGTGATTTGGCACTTTCTTCTCCATTTTATTTTATAGATGGAGAAATTGAGGCAAACAGGGTTAAGTGACTTGACCAAGATAACACAGCAAGCAAGTATCTGAGGCTAGATTTGAACACAGGAAATGAGTCTTCCTGGTTCCTATTCCAGCACTCTATCACTATCTACTGTGCCACCTACCTGACCATTAGATAAGATCAAATTGTTTAAAAAAAAAAGCTTACACAGTGCCTGGGATATAGTAGGAACTATGTACATTCTTAATCTTTTCCCTTCCCCTCCATCTTTCTGGGATAAAGTAGAAAAAAAAAAGGTTTTGTTTTTTTTTTTGTCAGGGGGTTGAACAGGTGGGGGGTGTGGGTTAAAGGTATTTTAACGAATGACATACCTAGAAACCAGAAAACTTTGTCAGAGAAGAGGGAAAAACTATCAGAAGTCCCAAGGGATTCTTTTGATCTCTTTTCTTTTGCCATAAACTCAATATCTCTTGGTCCATTGATAGGATTTGGCATTAGATAATTTCTTTTGATACACCTCTAATCCCTGATCATTATTTAACATCCCCCAAACCCACTTTGAGCTCCATGCTCACCCCTAAAACTTCTTCTCATAATTTCTTTTTTACTTTGCTAATATTTTATTTAAAATTTGTACATCTATATTCGTTAGGAAAATTGGTCTATAATTTTCTTTTTTTTATTTTTATTTATTTATTTTTTTATTTTTTTCTTGGTAATTTATTCATTTTTAGTTTTCAACATTCACTTCCATAATATTTTGAGTTTTAAATTTTTATAGGCTATACTTATACATTCATATTAATCATATTTTCTGATTAGTCATGCTGTAAAGAACAATTAGAACTAATAGGAGGAACTATGAGAATGAAGCAATAAAACAAAACAACAAAGGAAAAAGAGAGCAAATAGTATGTTTCCTTCTGCATTCAGACTCCACAGTTCTTTAGATGTAGATAGTAATTTCCATCGTGAATCTTTTGGAACTGTCTTAGATTCTTGCATTGTTTTGAAGAACCAAATCTATCTAAGTCATTCATTGCACAATGTGACTGTTACTGTGTACAATTTTCTCCCGGTTCTGCTCATTTTACTCTGCACCAGTTCATGTAAGTCTTCCCAGGGTTTTTCTTTTTTAAATCTGTCTACTCATCATTTCTTACAGCACAATAGTACTCCATTACATTTATATACCACAACTTGTTCAGCCATTCCCCATTTGATGGACATCTTCTAAATTTCCAAGTCTTTGCCACCACAGCAAGAGATGATATAAATGTTTTTGTACATGTACAAAGACATCTTTGGGATGTCTTTAGGGTACAGTCCTAGAAGTGCTATTGCTGGATCAAAAGGTATGCACAGTTTTATAGCCCTTTGGGTATAGTTTCAAATTGCTCTCCAACCTGATTGGATCATTTCACAACTCCACCAACAATGCATTAGTATTCCAACTTTCCCACATCTTCTCCAACATTTATCATTGTCCTGTTTTGTCATGTCAGCCAGTCTGATAGGTATGATGTGGTAAGAATGTTTCTTGATAAATAAATCTAGAAGCACAAACAAAAATGCTAGGTGAGGCCAACAATAATTTGTCTTCACCTTTGTTTGCCATTCCTATCATTATTACCCATAAAATATCTGACTGTTTATTGTTAAATCTTGCATAAGAATTCTGATCTCTCTAAATATCTCCCAAATGGTAGATTCCTCCTATTTCAATAGCCCTTTATTAAAAGGCTTTGTAATGTTATCTTTAAGATGTTACATTTCTCACATCAAAACAAAATGCTATTGAGAAAGTATTTGAGAGGCAATTTATCCCTTTAAAGAACATACAACATCTCTCTGTTTTGAGAAGTATTGATATTTTGAAAAACAACTAAAATTGGCCATTCAGATCACATGGCTGGCCAGAAAAGCTGATGTTTAATAATTACTATTGCAATACTAGTATTATTCATTTGAGACAGAAGATAGGCATTAAAACATTTTCCATCTTAATTTTAATTAAAAAAGTCTTTTGTAAATGGTATTTTCACAGTATTTAAGGAGGTTTTCCATATGTTGTGCATGTCTAACCTACGTTCTAGCTGCACATGATGAGTTCAGGATTAGGTCATGTATTTAATTTCAGATCTAATGTCAAAGTTCTCAAATATCTGTCTAATATTTGAAGATGGAATTTGCATTTTTAAGATGGTAGTACTTTTTTTTTTTTAATCAATACCAGTCTTTGCTGAGAAAGGGCTTCCTCAGCAAGGAGCATACTATATAGTCTCTCGTATGGATCTGCACCTTAGGAACCATTTCAGTATTTTGCATATTGTGACACTAGTGCTTTGATTGCAAAATGGTTATGGAGTCAGTGGATAAAAACCTCATAGTTTGCTTTGGGGATTAGTACCCATTTCAGCAGCATCAATGTGTTTAAGCACAATAATTAAAATAGCCTTGGTTCTAATTTAGGTTTATAATAATGCTAGATATATAATTCAGTTCAGCCAATATGCATAAGAAATCACATTCTTTATATAATATACTGATTGATCTGGGGAATTATCTGCATTATTGATACCCAGGGATTCTCAGACCAGGAGAAGAATGTCATGATGGAACATAGTCCATAAAGGATGGTTTTAAGGAACATTTAAGTACTAGGTTTATAAGAAAGGTATAGCAGAAGAAGGAAAATAGATAAACTACAAACACAGCAAGGTAAAATAGGGATTTTAGCGAACTCATGAGTCAATAGTGTGATGAAACAGCCAAGAAGCTAGTGCAACCACTGACTATCTTAAGAGGAGCAAAGCATTCAGGAAACAGAAAGTAATAATTCCATGGTGCCCTGCTCTGATCAGACCATATTTGTAGCATTATGCTCAGCTATGGGTGTCACATTTTAGAGAGGGTATTGATAATCTGGAAAACATACAGAGGAAGATAACAAGAGTGATGAAGGAGTTGGAGTTCATGTTATATGAGGATTCATTGAAGGAATTGAGGATGTTTATCTTGAGAAGACTTGGAGTGGGGGGATTATAGCTGTTTTCAAGTATTTTAAAGACTGTCTTATGGAAGAGGAAATAGAATTATTCTGCTCAGCTCTGAAAGCTAGAACTTAGGACAATGAGTGGATAAGGCAAGAGTGAAAATTTTGGCTATATGTAAGTAAAAATCCTTAATAATTATCTAAAAGAAGAAAAGGCTAACTGGAGGAAATGGCTCCCATATCACTGGAGGTCTCCAAGGAAAGATGGGATAATCACTTAATAGCTGTGCTCTAGAGGGGTTGAAATGCATAACTACTGCGACTCATTAGTTTTTTTTTTTTTACTTCTTGGTTCTTTGAAGGCATACAAATGTAAACTTATTAAAAGTTTTCAATTCTCTGATTCACTGAAGTCATGCAAAAATACTATTATTTGCTTGTATATATGTGTTTGATAACATTACGAGTCTCATATTAAGAAAATACATACACACAAATATACATATATACATATATAATAGATGTATACACATAATATCACATGTATTTATATACCAATAGAAGATAGATTGATAGATTTGAATGTCATCTTACAAAGCTCTCATGATATGTCTGAGATGGATAGATTTATAATTTGTTGGATAAATAAAAAAATTCATTAGAATGTAACTAAAGGAGTTTGATTATTAGTTTGTTGTAAAACTGGTATAATATTATGTGAGCACTTTTTTGCCTCCTGTTCAACATTTTTATAATGAATTTGGATGCAAGTATACATAGCATGATTATTGAATCTGAGGATGACTAGAAGTTGTAAGGAATAAATAATATACTACATTGTCATTGTTTACAAAAAAATGACACCAAAGGTCTAGAAAAGTTGTTGGAATTTAAGATTAATTTTAACAGGGACAAATGTGATGTATTATTTTGAATTTCTAAAAATTAAATGTAAAAATACAAGATATGGAGGCAAAGATGGTGATATGGTTAGATGACAGTTATGTTAAAAAAAAATAGAGGGCCTAATAAACTGTAAGCCCAATATGACTTAAAATGTGATATTTGTCTTCCATTCACCCTTGCCTAGAAAAAACAAACAAACAAAAAGAAAAAAAAAACAAAGAAAAAACCTGATGTAATCTCAACCTGCCTAATTACAATGCATGGGGTGGGGTGGGGAAGAAATTTAGTTAACAAATTGAGTCTCATTCCTACAACACACTAATCAGGCTAAATTTAGAGTGTTGTGTTGTTGTGGAATGGAAACCTGTATTAGAATACAGTTAGAAAAAGGTTCTATTCCCTACATAAGTCATAAGCCAAGGAAGGGAGAGAAAGAAACATTCTTTGGCACATATAAATATATGTCTCTATGGAGCAAATAATGTAAGCCATTTCCCACAGGACCTTATAATACAGAAAAAAAAAAAACACATAATCACATTAGGTTCACAACCAACCTGTTACTTGCATTAAGGTTAGTAAGTTGTGTTTTAGGGGAGGGAAGAGAGATTTCATAATCTGTTAGTCTTTGGTTGGCGTTTGGGGACTGAGACAGAGTGGATTCTTGTCGGTCATTTGACTGGTCTCACACAAGAACTGGGTCAAGAAAGGAAAAGCATTCCCCTTTACACTTGAAACAGAGCCTTATTCTAAAATGGCTTCACTCATATCAAGAAGTTGAAAAAGAGTAACCATTTATGCCCACCAGTGTTCAGTTCTGGTAGCAGAATTTTGTGGATGTTGATAAGCTAGAAAATGTTCAAAGAGTAGACAGGAAGGCATCCATAATTAAAGGAATTATTCAAGAAAATAAGGATTTTAAACCTAAACAAGAGAAGTGTGGAGTGGGTATGGTAGCTATTAGTGAGCATCTGATGACTTGCCTTGTGGAATATGGGCCAGGTGTTTACATCTAAAGCTATCAAGAAGACAGATTTAGGACCAATAAGAAGAAGCCAATAAATGTAGAATGAAGTTAGAAGGAATTTTATTTCATTGTTTCTGAGAGTGTTCTAATAATTAGAGGTTTTGTTGGTTTTTGTTGTTGTTCTTCTTGTTGTTCTTGTTGTTTTGTTTTCTTAAAAGAGTATTAGGTTGCCCTCTATGGTAATGACTTTCCTGGCAATTGAAGTATTTAAACAGAGGCCAGGTGTTTACATATTACAGAGGAGACTATTACACTAGGTAGGAGGTTGAACTAGAAGATCTGTAAATTCTGTGCTAACTCTCCAAGTCCATTTCTCTCATTTTAAGACACTTTCTACTCCCTTTCTCAAAATCAAATTAATGATAAAAATATTTTAAGTAAAACCACATGCCTTTTAATCTATGACTGGTTCTAGGAAACAGTGTACTCTTAGGATCCGATATAACAGCTTTAATAAAGGGGTTGTTTAAATTATTTTTTTAAATAACATATTTTGTCTGGAAGAGACCTTAGTCGAACCCTCTCATTTTTCAGATGTGGTAACTAGGGTACAGAGGGGTTAAGAGATTTGGCTAATAAATGATAATGCTGGGATTTTAATTCAGAACCTGGTTTCAGATTCAACACTCTTTTCCCTGTATCAGGTTGCCTTCCATGGTTAAGTAACTCAGCTAACATTGTAAAAGTTGATCCTGAAATTCAACTAAAAAAAACATTGTAAAGCAACAATTTAAACAAAAAGATTTTGAGGTTTCAAACGATGTGTTTGAAGTAATATTATATGAAAAGAAAAAAAAGAAATCACTCTAAATACAAGCACAGCACTCTAAAATTTCAAGCACACTACAATCAATCTGTCTCCTACCTTCCTTTGCAGATTTATTTCATAGTATTCCTTTTCATAGATTCTGAAATTTGATTCAAATGCACTGTGTTCAATCCAATCTATTCTATTATCACTTCCCCAAATCCTTCATGTCACCTCCCACCTCTGGACCTTTGTTAAGATTATGCTCTATTCCTGGAAAACACTCCCTCACTAATTCTACATCTTATTTTAAAATATAAAACTTGCTTCAAGTCTGAATTCAAAAGCTACCTCTTACAAGAAATCTTTCCTGTTCTTCTTAGATGTTAGTACTTTTCCCCTTCACAAATCACTCTGTGATTATTTATTTTATGTGTATGTTGTATCCCTTTGGGAGAAAGTAAGCAGTATGACTGTTGAGGTTTTTTTTTTTTTTTGTCTTTGTATACTGAGGTTCTCGCATAGTGCTTGAAATATACAGAAGGTTTTATAAATGCTTGTTTATTTTATTTTAATTTATTATATTGGAGTAATATGACACAAAATACAGTTTTTGGTTTCTTTTTCCACTATGAGTTCCATGAAGATAATGGTCTTGATTTATTTAAACCACTATTTCTCCCTCATTGCACCATGTAGTCCTCTGCACACAGTAGGTCCTTTACACATTTACATCCATTAATTGAAGAAGACATCCCAAGCTCACTAGATCATGAAAAAGATCTAGCTCTTCTGGAATATAAAAATTGAGGAGCTGAAGTAGATTCATCATCCTTGATTAAATCAATAACCTTATTTACAGTACTCAAATGAAATCCAGAGGTAGCATCTATGCCTAATGTGGATGGGGAAAACAAATCTATTGTGTAACTGGCATGAAAGATAGATTTTAGATTTTCAAAAACTGCAAACTCAAGTATAGATAATTTAAAAATGGAGAAGTCAGCAGCAAAAAAAATTAATTTAAATATCCATAATAGAGTAATATTTCTTATTTTTTTTCTTTTCAGTAACAGTCCAAATGTAAATAATAACCCCAAACTTTTTTTAATCTAAAAGATATATGTTTTATTTAATTGATAAAGTAAGTATAGACTTTTCATTAATGATTAAGGGACACATATTTACTCTAAGTTTTCCTTACTGTAAAGAAAGAAATAAAGAGAAAAAAGATGCCGATATCAAAATAGAATTGTAAGAACCAGTTTATCTAACTTTTGTGCCTAAGACTCTCTCATAACATGAAGGAAATTGGGAATGCTTTAAAGGAATTTTATCACTCACTAAGTTTTTCAAACTTCCACTCATAAGACTTGGCATAGCATGTGCATCTCCAAAATCCTGCAGCCAGTCCCCACCACAGAATAAACATCATAGAATAAGTAACCCCAGATATGTATGTAGATACTTAGAATTCATTAACTGTTACATAGAGACAACAAGGGCTTTCCTGGAAAGCCCTTCTCTCCTATATGCCTCTGCAATCGCAATTTTAGTTCTCTATCTCCAGTGGTAAGCAGAGAGGAATGGGTGGCACCCTCTCCATTATGTCATTCTTCTTAACCACTCTCTAGTCTAGTTTCCAATTTAACATTTTCTCAGATTGGCCAGAATTCATAACCGCATTTTCCAATCTTTGTATGCATAACAAGGGCAAAATATCTCCTGGTCCTTTCCTCCTCTCTTCATAGCTACTATTCATTTTCCTTCCAGCCTTTCCCTGGCTTTTCCTCAAACTTCTATCTCTCCCTTCCTTTACTAGCCTTACATAAAGTGCTGATAACTATCTCTGGAAGTTATAGGTTCATTGATTAAGAATTGTAAGGGTCCTTGAGGTCATAGTCCTCTCCTCTCAATCTAAAGATGTGGTTAAATGACTCCCCCAGGATCATACAGGAGGACAGTCATACAGATAGAGTTTTCTGACTCCAGTCCAGTGCTCTTTTCATCATGGTGGCATCCTTTTAATCACAAGCTCAGACCTAAAAAAAAAATTTGGCCTGCTACATGGGGATGGAATCAATGTTGCCATAGGATATCATAAACCCACTGAAGGGATTATTAGACTCAAACATTTCCCTCAATGCTTCCATACTTGTTGATACGCCCTCAGAGAAGAGACACAGAGACACACTAATAAGAAGGAAGTTTCTTGGGAAATGCAGTCATTGCAGCAGCACTTGTCTCAAATCAGACATGCTCTCTTGGATCTTGCTTTCATTCTATGCAGACAATCCAAACATCAAAAAAGCACAAAGTGGAGGCACCCACTTAAATCTATTAGACCATGCCAGACCTTTCCTTCTTCTCAAATATCTTATGCTAGCTAATAGAACAGTAGGACACTGCCACCTAGTAATGCAATGAAGTAGAGCTATACTACTTTTTTCTTCTTAGCAAGAGCCAAATCAGATTTCTCCACTGATGCTGGTATTAAAAATTTCTCTAATGATAGTGCTAAAATGTACTTGTATTAATATACCCCAAGGTACATTAATTAGAAGTTATTAACACTCTACTCCACCCATCTCTCTGATGGTCATTGACCTCTAACATTACACCTAAACCAGGAATTCCTACAATTCCCTCAATGAATATAGATGATTAAAAAAACCTATCTTAAGTCAGTGACAGAAGCCCCTGACTCAATGTAGGAGACATAAAACTCTCATTCTGAAGGAAGAAGAGGCAGGTTAGCCATAATTGCAGAGGCTGGAACTTCAAGTCCTCCTAAACAGTCATCATATATTTTGTAGCCAAGACTTAGACACAGAAAAATGTGTGACCTCCAAGACTGAACAATCAGAGATGATAATCAGCAAAAGGTATGACTCATTTACTGGTTCTTAAATTCATTGTCCAGAAGTGAATATGCAGGGACTGATCACTTAGATTCCTCTGATAATCATCTCATTTCTGTGGCATGTATTGATCACCAGTGGCAGAGGTGGCCTTTGACCCAATGGACATCAGGTAATTATCAGAAACAGCAAAGTATTCCCAAACTTTCTAAGCCTTTCCCATTCAATGTTTTGCAAGGTTATATTTACACAACACTATTCAATCAGATTGCTCTTTTGTAAGTTCACTTTGTCTCAGCTGTCATTTAGGGTTCCTTTAATTCTGTCACTGTCTACTCAAGTTGTTTGCTAAGCTGATAAAACCACACCAAACTGAACTTTTTTTAAAAATCAGGGTAGATTTTGTCTTGGCTTTCAACAATTTTAAAGTTTTGCCATAGTGGTGTCTTCAGACTAGAAAGAACTGTTAGAGAACATTGTAACCTCTAGCTCCTGTAAGAAGATTAGCTACAGACAATGCACAAGGCAGGGTGATGGACAGAAACCAAGTACACATTGCTCTACTCATCTAGCCATGGAGAACAATTCTGCTAATCAATCTGACTGAAAGACAAGCTGTCAGAATAGTTCTATCAGGATTCTGCCACTAGGCATATGGGCAAAGGTTTAAATAATTTTAATTGTGAGGCTTTGGGTTTACAGAGTATAATACAGAAGGAAAGTAAGTATTATTTGATTCATTCTCACAGTGAAATCCTGTGTAACAATCTTTAATTGGAGATCTTAACCAAACAATTACAGCACCTCTGTTTTCAAGATTATCATGTACCTAAACATTACAAATTCAACTGATATTGCTTGATTTGGACATAAAAATCATATTCTGGTCACTGCTAAGAGTGGAACAAAATGTCGAGGATTGTGACTCTGATCCTTAGTCAAGGTATCAATCTATATATTCAAGGGAGGAGGATGCAGGTAGATGGTAAAGAGAAAAGAACTTATATAGAACACTGAGTCCAATCAGAACCAGTCTTTCAACAGGCGAGGTCTGTCTAGAAGAACAGGGAGTGAACAAAGGAGAGAAGTGCTGACAAAGGAGCAGCTAGGGCTATGACCAACTAGTCAAAATAATTTCCAGAAACAGGAATTCTAAAAGAGAAGGATTATCTTAAGATATTTAAACTAGACAATCTACTACAAGATAGCTGTTTTGTTTTGCTTGTGCATTTCCAGATCCTTGAATAGTGTGTTAAACTTTGTTGTTGTTCAACTGTTCAGTCATGTCTAACTCTATATGACCCTTTGGACAAAGTATCACAGTGGTTAGCCATTTTCCTCTCTGCTGTGATCCTATTTTACAGATAAGGAAGCGAAGTGAATAGAGGTTAAGTGACTTGTCCAGGGTTACATAGCTAATAAGTGTGCAAGGCTGGATTTGGACTCAGACCTTCCTGACTGCAGTCCTGGTGCTCTGTCCACTGTACCACCACCTGGCTGCCCTAATGTGCTAAACCTAGTAGGGACTTAATAAAGGTTTATCAAATTGAAATTTAGTTAATGGAGGTAACTGGGAAGAACATCGAATTCAAGTTGCAAGATCTGAATTTGAATCCTTGCTTTGCCACTGTTTGGTATTGAAGTGGTATTGCTATTATTTTATCTATTTTACAGTTGAAGAAATTTAGACAGTCAGAGGTTAAATGGCTTGCCCAGAATCATACAGCTATTAAATGCTTGAGTCCAAATTTGAAATCAAGTCTTCCTTAATCTAGACCCTGAATTTTATCAACTATGCCACCTGGGTAGTTCTAAAGCCCAATACTGAGTATAAGCTATTTTTAGCCTTTCCCCACCCCCCAAAAACCACAAAATAAATAAATAATAACATACCCCTACTTCATCTTGGCTTGAAGCTCTGTATGCCATGATTATACAAATATTACTTGATTTGTGACTCTAAATGGGTTGCAGTACCTGGAGTGGAGTGTATGTTGACATTAATACTTTACTATTTTTTGCATCCCTCTTAATATCTAATTTAATACATTGAACACAGTGGGCATTCAAGCAGTGTATTGAAGAAATATATTAAAGTTGCTTTAATGATCTCTGAGATGGGCATAAAATTGTGTTCTGGAGATGTCTCGTGTCAGTCTTTGCTGGGGTCATTTTAGCAAATGATAGCCCCTCTCTAACTTAGATCATTCAGATGATCTTTTGTTTCATATATCTAATCCCAGAAATATTTACAAAGTTCCTAGTATACAACATTGTGCTAGTAAATGGGAGGTACAAAGACAAACATGTAATATAGTCCCTACCCACAAGAAGCTTAAGTCTACTGAGGGATATGGGAAGATACAATATGTGTCATGTACCTCAGGACATGGAGTACTCCAAAGCATGCATTTTATTATTTGATTTCATTCAGTGCAGTTGTGATTTCCACAACATGACATCTAAATGACTCTCTATAGGACCTGTCACCTTCCTTTTAATTCTGTCTCTACATGTCTATAAAATGTCTTCATAGGAACTTCCCACTTATCTGTAAATACAGAAATGTAAACACACACATACACACAAAGAGAACAAAACAAAGTAGAATCTTTCAACTTTTTATGCACATATCTTTGCTTAATCTCCCCACTATCCCAGACAATATTAAAAATTCTATTCCATTCCACAAACATCTATTAAAATCCTACTCTATTCAAATTTCTTTGTTCCATGCTGGGCATATAAAAACAGAAGGCAGTCTCTAATTTTATGCAATTTCTAGTCTATAGTATTTAGGGGATGAAGAGGAGGTTGAAGGTAATTACAAATGTATGAACATAACAAGATGATGGAAAATTATTAAATGGTTGGAGAGATGAAATAGTGGCATGAATAAAATTAGAAGGGAGGTATTGGTCTGCTTCAGTGAAGGATCTATGGAGAAATCCATACTTGAGTCAGATCTTGGAAGAGAAAAAAAAGATATTAATGGATGGACATGGGAAGGAAAAGGAGAAATAATTACCTTTAGCCATGGAAGATTGCATATACAGAGGTGCAAAGGCAGGACCTTAGAAATTAGTCCATTCTTGCTGGAACAAAAAATATGCAAAGTAGAATATTTTCTAATAAATTTGAGATGAAAGCTGAGAATCTCAAAGAAGGTAGGCATCTGTGTAGGGAAGACGTGTCATTAGCCATCTTTAATTACTCCCTCAGGGCAAATTGAAAAGCTTCAGTGTGTTCCTCTGAGCCTGGTGATCAAACATTATTAGGCATGGTGGTGGGATTTGACCCCAGAGTATGCAGGCATTTGTGATGAAGTGTGGAGCTGTTCCTGAGTGAATGCAAGTGAATTTGAGTGAGAGAAAAGAATCTGAGTCAGTTTAAGCATCTATAAAGTGGGGGATAAGAATAATGGAGAATAAACATCAGAGATGAAGTGTATCTAATATGAACCTTGAAAGGAAGGGCATTTGAATGGAGATTACTAATGCTGATTCCCAGTTGGGCAATAAGGAATTGATATTATGGCAAGGAAGGGAGAGACAGGGAATTGTTGTCTATGTAGCTAACTTCTGTACAGTCTTCACACAATGAAATCATCATGAGATTTATGATCTCATGACCATCTGAATGACACAGTTCTAAGCACAAGTAGTCTCTGAATAAGAAAAGTGAATGCTTTGGAGAGAAGCCAAGGCACTCAGAATCTGGAGATGAAAGGTATGTGCAAAGGGCCATGTCAGATAGAAAGGGGAAGGAGAGATAGGCAAAGGAATTACAGTTTATTCAGCATGGACCTTCTTTGGAGTATGAATGTGAAGACAGAAATTAGAATCACAAAATTAGTTAATTTGAAAAGGCTACAAGACAAGACTAAAGTGGAGAGAGATTTTGTGCATGACTTTGTTTGCAGATGATTGTGCACTCAATACAGCCTCTGAGGCTGTGATGTAATAGCGTATGGATCAATTTTCTGCTGCTTATGCTAGTTCCAGCCTGACAATCAACAATAAGAAAACAGAGATTCTCCACCAACCAGAACCATACCATCTATACATGGAACCACTGGTTATAGCAAATGGAGAAATTGTGAATGCTGTGGATAGGTACACTTACTTTGGCAGTTTACTTTCCAGGGAGGTTCACATGGATGATGAGATTGACACACACATTGCCAGAACCAGCTCAATGCTTGGGAGGAAAAGAAAGTCTGAGTGAAAAGAGTTATTAGCCTGCATACCAAACTGAAGGTCTACAGATCCATTGTGCTAAATTCATTGTGGTATGGCTGGGCAGTTTAACAGCACTATGCTTTAAAATTAAACCACTTCCATTTGAATTTTCTTGAGAAGATTCTGAAAATTACCTGACAAGATAAGGCACTGGACACTGAGGTCCTTTTTCAAGGTGAATTACCAACCATTCAAACTCTATTGCAGAGAGCTCAACTCCAATGGGCTGGCCACAGAGCCCAAATGCCAAATGTATGTCTGCCTTAAAAAAAATATCTATCTATCTATCTATCTATCTATCTATCTATCTATCTATCTATCTATCTA
>NW_020954548.1:4572946-4664397 GCF_900497805.2 Vombatus ursinus
CTATCTATCTATCTATCTATCTATCTATCTATCTATCTATCTATCTACATACATATTTATGTGTATGGGTGTATATATATATATGTGTGTGTATATATGTATATATATATACACATACACACACATACACACACACACACACACACACACACACATATATATATATATATATATATATATACATATATATTATGGAAAACTCCCACAGTCAAGTACTCTCATAGAAGAACTGGTACATGGACATTCTCAAGGTCTCTCTGAAGAACTTTAGAATTTATTGTGAGACATGAAAGACACTGGCAAAGGACCACCCACCATAGCATGACTGCATCAAAGAAGGTACTGTGTTCTGTGAGCAAAGAGGAATCACAGTACCACAAAGAAAATGTGAAATGTGCAAATCTAGAGATATCTTCATCTTAAATGTTCTAATGGACTATTTGTGCCTGACATGAGATAGAACCTTCCTAGCTTGTATTGGACTGATTGGCCACAGTTGAACACCTTGTACCTTAACTACAACTTTATGATGTCTTTGAGTATGAAGGATGAACAACATCAATGAGAGATCACATTTATTATAACAAAGATCTATTAGAGTAGGATTTCTAACCTTTGTAACTTTGTTTTATAGTCCCCTTTGATAATCTAGTGAGCTTATGGATGCCCTTTCAGAATAATATTTTAAATATTCAAAATAAAATATGTGAAAATACAAAGGAAAACAATTATATAGAAATATAGTTATCAATTTTTTTAAAAAGGCACATATTCCATGCAAAAAAAAATCTACATTGGAATATTAAAGTCACAGGGGAACTACTGAGAGTTTTTCATCAGTGGAGCAATATAATCAGCCCTATGCACAAGGAAGATTATTTTGGCACTCATATGAAGAGTAAATTTACAGAATATTTGGTCCCTAGATAGTTTTAAAATGTCTTCCTCCTCTCTTTTCCCAGCACATCCAACCCAATATCAAATTCTGCTTATCCTTTCTCTAGGGATGCTCATTTTTCATTTTCGTTTTTCATACTCCCTCCCTCCACTCTAGTCCCACATTACAGAGCACTTCTGAGTTGAAAAAGATCAGGGAGGTCACCTAATAATCATGGCACCATGGAAAGAGTGCTGAATCTAGAGTCTGAGTTTATGGGTTCTTCATCTGTAAAATAAGGGTGAATAGGTGGACAGAATGACTTATAAGTAATGGTATGCTGGTAAAGAATTAACTAACAGACTCTCTGAACACACCTTTAAGTTTTATCTGCATTATTAACTTTTCTCTATCACTTTCTTGAATTTAGACAATGAATAAAATAATAAACCAAGTTCTGATTTTTAACATTTGCAGATTTCTGAGTTGCAAACATTCACAGTGAAGAACTTAAAAATTGGTTCTTGTAAGCCAGTATGAACTGACTCCACCACATCCTTGATTATAAGGTCCCTTCTGTTTCTAATCTATAATCCTATCCTAATGCCATCACATGATAATTAGGAAATTAAAGCCCCAAGAAGTAAAATGATCTAATCAAGATTACAGAGTTAATAGCAAAGATAGGACTATTAGTCAGGTGTTTTGCCTGGCACATAATAGGTACTTAGTGCAGTGGATAGAGTGCAATAACCCTATTTACCTCAGTTTCCTCATTTGTAAAATAAGATAGAGAAGGAAAGGGCAAACCATTCCAATATCTTTGCCAAGAAAACCACAAATGATGTCAGGAAGAGTCAGGCACTACTGAAAATGACTGGACAACAACAAAGAAAATATAAATTGACTGACTGACAGTCCAAGAGTCCTTTCCATTGCATTCCTAAGCTTCTCTGTCTCACACCTAGATTATAACAATTATCCCTTAGCTCACTACCTCCAGTCCTTCATTTTCATACACAGCTATTACAGAAGCATCTTCATCACAATGTACTTCTACCACATTGCTCTTCTGTTCCAGAAACTACAATGGCTCTCTCTTGATTCATGTCAGTTATTCCTCTCACAGGATTTTTAACTTATTTTGTCCATTACATAGAACTGCTACCCAATCCAGATCAATCTTTTTTTCAGTACCTACTTCAATTGCCTGTCTCCTGCAACTTTATTATTTTTACCTGTATTACTTCAAACAGATTATTATTCTACCTGGAGCCTACATCACTCTCCTTAACCAATCCAAATCTATCACCAAACTCAAAACTTACCTTGTTAAAAAAGATTTGATTACTGATACCCTGTCAATTACTTTTTTTTTTGCTCCATTTCCTTTAGTAATTTTCTAATTAATTTTTACTATAGCTTGCATTTGTTAATATTTCATTTGGTAAGATTCCCCTGGAGCAGCCAAGTGACTCAGTGGATAAATGCCAGGCTTAGGATCAGGAAGACTCATCTTCCTGATTTCAAATCTGGCCTCAGACTCTTACTAGCTATTTGACCCTGGGCAAGTCACTTAACCTTGTTTGCCTTAGCTTCCTCATCTGTAAAATGGGAAACCATTCCATTATCTTTGCCTAGAAAACACCAAATGGGGTCATGAAGAGTCATATAGGACTGGAATAATTGACCAATAACACAGATTCCCTTGATTATTTCATGTTATGATCCCTTCCCCCAATCACATAAGAAATGTAGAATAATAAAAGGAACCATAACTTAGTTCCCAGATTCCGATGTAGTCTCTATTACTCCTGGTAAGATCACTTTTTTATATGGCACAGTTATATGCTGGTAAATGTTTAACAACCAGCGCTGCAGAGGAAAACATATAGAGCAAGATACACTATAATGTTTAATCTACATTATTCATATTTTTCCATTGCTTTCTTGAGGCAAGATAAATAACAAAGCAATAAAACAAGCCCTCAGTTGTGTCATTTGAAGATTTCTGAGGTGTAAATCCTCATACTGAAAGTTTAGCAAAGGGCTCTTGTGATCCTGTTTAAGCTGATTCAGGCACACTCTTTTTTCTCATTTGCAAAATAAGGACACTGTACAAGATAATCTCTAGGGTCCTTCCAGCCAAACAATCAGTGCAGTGAGACCATGATTCCTGAATGACACATTTCCTTGGCAACAAAAATTCTTGCAACTTTTGGACTTGTGGGTTGTTGTTCTTTAACAATCAAATTACTCAGGAAAATACAATCTCACAGTCATTTTATGAAAGATAATTGCCAGATCAATATAATGTGACAGGTTATGAAAATGTGATATATTTATTGATTTGGAATACTATGACTGAACAACTGATCATATCACTGCACAACTGGAAATTTTTTTTTAGGTTTCTGAAATAATAATAATTGTCTTCTACAAACAGTCAATCCATTCAGGTGCAACATTATAGCTTAAGTAGGAAGTCATTAATAGGACAGAGAAGAATAGAGAGAACAAATGATAGCTGGAAGGACCAGTTTGATATTTCTCTTTCATTTTTGGTGAGGCAATTGGGGTTAAGTGACTTGCCCAGGGTCACACAGCTAGTAAGTGTCAAGTGTCTGAAGCCAGATTTGAACTCAGGTCCTCCTGACTCCAAGGCTGGAGCTCTATCCATTGTGCCACCTAGCTGCCCTGAAACTTTATATTTCTTAAAGAAAGTAGTGATTTTCTTGAGGAAATCAATGAAATATATCCAGGTACAGGAAGTTGAGGTGTAATCTTGTATTATGATTGAAAGAAAGGAAAATTTGAGGAGGGGGAGCCAATGTAGCAAAATATTCAAACAGGTTTTTTTTTTTGTTTGTTTGTTTGTTTTTGTATATCGTAAGAGTCTGATACACAGGGTTCAATCAGAACAAGGGAACAAGAGACCAAAAATGACATAAGGTGAGAGGGGGGTCTTCAAGATTTTAAGACATTAAAGATAGAATATTACTGAATGATGGAATGTTACTTCTGTCATCTAGATTTCAGAAGCAGAATAAACTTGAACTTCATTGGCATTAATGGGTTTTAAAGAATAACACATATTGTTGGATATATTGTCATTCCATTTAGACCGGCCTCCATAACTTGTGGTTAGCAGTCTGAAGGCCCTTGGGCTACTTGCAGCCTGCCAAGGAATCTCTTCTACATACAAAAGATGTTCTCCTCTACATTTTTTGCTGGCTGTTCAAAATCCTTTGGCTTGCAGCAAGTGGCCAGAGGGTTATAAGCTCCCCCAGCCCCTAGTTGCACAGGCCTAGTTTAGACATTATACTTTTTTAAAATTTATTTTTGCTGGACTTTACTTGGTAGGAAGCTTCCACTGAGGAACTCACTCTACTAACTTAAATCTGAATGTGCCCATTTGAAAAACTTACTTGGAAGCACTAAACCAGTTAAATAATATGCCAAGGATCATGAAGAGGGGGGGTTGAACATGTTTCTTTCTGACTCTAAGTCCAGCTCTCTATGCACTACAGCATGCTGCTTCTTACTTTGTATATATTAAGCTTTTAATAAATGTCTGTTAAATTGAGTTCAGTGTTTGATGAGGTCTAGAGGTGCAGGTGTCACAAGATTGCAATGCGGGCTCTGCCTGAATGAATTCAACCCAAATCTTCTTTCAGCCAGAGAAAAAGTTTATTAGAGATAAACCATATAAGCCAGACTCTTAAGGAATCTGAACCTTAGTAATGCCCAAAGGGACAAGCAGGCATGAGAAAGTCTTAGCCTTTTGGGCATAAGAAAGTTTCAGCATTTGAATGGGGGCCAGGGTGGGTCTTATATACACTAAAGTAACTTTGGGTGGCCAGAGGAGGGGGCTGGGAAAAGGGTCTAGGTGAGAGATTGAATAGACAATGGGAATAGATAATGAAGGGAATTGGAAGGAAGAAGTTTGAAAGACATCTGCATAAGATCAAAAGGTGGGGCTCGGGCTTTCAAAGGGGCATAAGGAGCTGGGGCCCAAAGACAAATGGGAGCCAGACTTCCCCTGGGGCAAGGAGTGAAGATCTTGGCCTGGGCACTACCCCATCAATGTTCATATAACCTATAATGGAAATGGTGATGCAGTCATCATCAGGTCCAACCTGTTACCCTGAATGAAATTGATAAAATAAGAAAGTCATAATTCTATTAAAAATTTCATGGCAAGCTTATTCTAAAAAAAACAACGACTGGCATTTATAAAACATTTTAAGGTTTTTAAACTTTACATTCATCCTTTCATTTGATCCTCACAACCAGACTGTGGATTGGGTGCTGATCACTCACCTCACTTAATACCTCCCTCCTCCTCCTCTCTTTTCCTCACCCTTTTTCCTTACCTGCCACACAAACTGGACTCCTAGCATATTGCTCTTTGCATCTCTTTAGGTACAAAGTCCTCCCTTTCTTTTGGCCACTAAAATTCTTATCCCTATACAACTCAACTTTAAGCCCTCCTTTAATCACTCATCCCTGATTATTCCTCTATTGCCCACTTCTTCTGTGACCTTTGGACCTTCTGCTCTATTACAAGCACCATAAATACACTTTTCTCCCCTCCATCATTTCCACAAGTACTTCTTCCTAGTGGAAGAGACTATCTCACCTTTGCTAACACCTAACTCCTTTCTAATGTTTAGTTTCTCTCAAAACCTTTTCCAAAAGAGACTTTCTCCCATTCAGTCAAAGTAACTGGACAATTTCTACTACTGATCCAAGAACATTGTTCTTCTACTATCTTTCAACAACCTTTTTTCTTCAATAACTTCCACTCTCTGTTTATACTGTCCTCTGCTTATTCTTGATTCTATTGCCTACCATTATTTAGAATACTCTCTCTCCTTTGATAAAGAATATATAGCACACAGCATTATTTCCCCTCACCCTGTTCAAATACTTTCTGTGACTTTCCATACTTAACAGACAAGATCCACAATATATTCCTGTTATTGAATGTCCTCATTCTACCCAGTCTCACCCAACTTAACAATCAATCAATATCCTCTCATATTTATTCACTTCACACACCCTACATTCAACAGCATGCTGAACTGGCCCATAACAATTCAAAAGAGCTAATTGTTAAGTTTTCAGGAATTTTACAAACTGGTTGTTAAATATGGTAATTTGGTGAAAACAGACTATTTTCTATTGAAAATCATTGTCTACTTTAAATGACTGAGGTTTTGATAATGTATATTTGAAAGCAAAAAATTCCATTGTGTCCTGGTGGTATGCAATGCTGAGAAGAAAATCTGGAGTACCTAAAATTATTAGAAAACTTTCCCAAAATCATAATTTGACACTGCTTAAATCATTGATTACATTTATCATTGATGAATCAATATCTGAAATAAAATAAGTTGATAATTTTAAAATATTTCTGAGTAAAATTCATTCTGCTTATCATTAATCTAACAAAATAACCAAATCATGTTTTAGAATTGCTAAAGAATTTGGATTGAAATGATTAAAATCAGTTAAATAATGGGGACAAAGATGGACAGCACATTGTTAACAAGTTACCACTGCTGTAGGTTACCCATATGCTATATGATATATGTGTTTTTCTAATTCTTATTCTAGTTTGGCACAGAGATTATCTAACATTAATTTATTGCTAGATCTTGCTTTAATGATTGACATTTTTGTAGAATTTTAATTACTTTTCACTGCATTGCAGTCAAGATCAACATCAAGAAAGCACAAATATTAATTAAATGTACCATAAGACTTTTGAAATATTTAAAAATTAATACTGGAAAGCATGAATCTCAAGTTGAAAATTGATTGCCAAATAGATTTAGTGACATTTCATATAATATAAATAATAATTTTAATACTTCTCCTAGGAATATGTTACTGGAAAATCAAATTCAACACATGAAATTATGTCTTTTACTAATCAGAAATAATGATACCATTATTTATTATTTTCATTTATTAGAATTATCTACTTGGTTTTATGAAGAGTTGACTTTACTTTGGATAGCTGACAAAAAAAAGTTGAATCATTTAAGTTAAATTTTACATCATGAAGTTGATTAAAATGATTTTGGGGATTTTATAGATAATAATGTAACTCTACAAAAAGCTAAAAAGATAGCAAGATTGCTATCATGAGTGTTGAAGATGAAAGAAGTTGGAGTTTAATGACAATAATTTGTATGAGGGTGAGAAAGTGTTTATCAGTAGATCATGTCAAATTTCCTGAAAAAATATACACACATATATGCATAAGTATGCACACACACACATATATATATATGTGTGTGTTTGTATACAGATTGAGATGCAACTCCATTTGTCAAATCAAATCATCACTGAATTGCAAGCAGAGTTTGCTATGTATCCAGTTTTCAAACATTTACTAACACACTGCTTTCTAAAATCCAACCAGATTTGACTATTAGCTTTTCCCCAAACACATCCCGATTTATATATCTTTATGCCTGTTCTGATCTTTCTCCCTCTATTTGAAATGCCTTTACCCCTAGATCCATGTGATCAATTTCTACAACTCCTTTAAAGTGACTCAATTTCATTCTCCTATGATTTCTACATTTGTTCCAAAATCTCCTCCCTGGGTCTTGCTCCCCACTCCCCCAGGTGCCATTTGCCTCCAATGGTTCCAGCTCTCTTTTTCCCAATATAGGATGAGTAGACTTTTTAAGAAGCAAATCCCCCATGCCACACTCAGTGTAAATTCCCCATCTCCCTTCAAAGACCATCTCTCTTCACCAGAGGAGCATTCATCAGTGGGTTCCTCTCTCACCACAAAGTAAGGCCTCCTTCCTTCCCCAACCCTTTTTCAGTCCTTCCTTCCACCTCCTCATTCACTCCTCTGTGGTCTTCCCTCTTTCTGAGACCACAAAAGCTACCTTCCCCTCATTATTGTCCTTGATTTGATCCCAGCACATCACATATTCATTTCTAGCTCCTTGCTCTCTTCCTTCCCTTTTTATGTACCCTCCAGTGTTGTAATGTAGTACGAAACAAAACACCCATAATGATTTAAGTGAAGGCATGATGACAGATTTTTTTTTTACACAATGCCCCCTATATGCCTCTTCACTGTTATCAGATTTCCACCTTCACCCCTCTCTCCTTGTGTAAGAAGTCTGTTACCAGTGTCTCTGTTATTACTCTACTGCTGTTGCTGTCTTTGACTGTACTGCATTTCTGTTGTTTAAGGTATTCAAGAAGCAAATAATCTCTGCAGTTGTTTTTTTTTCTAAAAAAAAATGTTTCAAATGCTTCTTTATCATTGAACTTCCTTATTTTTTTCATGCACAGCTAAACTCAGCTTTGTGGTAGGTAAGTGTGGGCCAAATTCTGAGCTCTACTGCTCTTCATAATACATTTTTCCATTTCCTCCTCCTTGTCCTAATGGGTACAGAATAGTCTTTCATCATTCAAAATTCCTTATTTCCTTTCCTTTGTATTTGAAGGTCTTTCTCCTGGCCACTCAAAGAATTTGTTACTTCTGCCTTGAATTGTTGCATTTAACCACCAGTTTCTCTCATAATGCTCATTTGTCCTTTGAACCACTCAATAACATCATATTGTGCTTCCAGATTCTCCTCAAATTCAACGTGGTCTTTTGTCTCTTCAAGTGTTGGAGCTTTTCCTTTGTTTTATAATATTTATTCATAGATGCCTGAACTTATTTACTAAATATGGAGGCAACCTTTCTGTTACTGTTTTTCCTGTTGATTTATCTATTCATGTTCAAGGTTTTTGAGTTTATTATTCCTGAAATCTTTGGTAATTTCAGCTGTTTTCCCCTTTTATTTTCACTTATCCCTCATTTTCTGACTCCCTCCTCTCTGATTATGGTTTCCTTGGAGATTAGGTCTTAAAGTATTCCTACCTACTCCAACAATGGGAAATTTATAGTTCAGCAATCTAGGTCTTGACCCCAAGTGACTTTTGGGTGGTTAGAGCTGGCATCAGCTAGATGTTATGATCTTTTGCTTAGGCTTAACAGAGTACCACTAATTCCCTTTCACCCCCTTCACCCCACACAATTTCTTCTCCTTGTGTCCCTTATTCCTCTGTTCCTTAGTTCTTTTGCCCAGCATTGGAAGCTTAGAGTTTTGCAGTGCTGGGGCTATTGGGTTATGACCTGGCAGGCTTTTGCTCCTGTGGGACTGCAACTATTTAGCCATCTGATCCACTGAGGACAAATTTCCATATCCTAAAACCAGTTTCTCACCAGCACTGGAAAGAGAGAAGGGGACAGGGATTTGTAGGAGTGTTTTGTTGTAGGTCTGTGTTGTGTCTTTGAATCTGTTAGTGCAACTTTGCTGCCTGTAACATGAGGGGTAAGGAAAGAATACAGAATGAACTCAAGGTCAGTGAGCATCAGTTCAGAGTTGGTTTTAAACCTTTTGGGGTCTGGATGTCTTAAACCCTGGTGATAGTTGAAGTTGCATTATCTTTAGTGTATAATTTCTGCTTTGGACAGATTTAAGAGGTCATAGGAGTCAGAAAAAAAGTTTAGTCTTCTATCTTGCTATTCATGTGACCTGGCTGTCTAGAAGATGCTAATTAATGAAGTTAATTTCTTTGGAAATCTCCAAATTTTAGGAAAGATTATAGGATCATAGATTGAGTGCTGTTTGAAACCTTAGAGGCCATTAAGTTCAATATACTCATCTAACAGACAAGAATATGAGGCTTCACCTCATATTCTGAGGCAGAATTAGCCTCAGAAAGAGGCTAATAGACTTGTCCATAACTACATTGGAAATAAGCATCTGACATGAGATTTGAATCTGGATCTTCCTGTCTCTAAGTCTAGTTCCCTATTCACTGCACCCTACGGATATTAAGCAATTTAAGCAAATCCAGAGGGGGCCAATCAGATTGGGGAAAGGACTAGTATCCCTAGCATATCAAAATTCATTGAAGATAATTTGGATGTTGAACCTGAGAAAAGGTAATTTAGGGGATATATTATTTCTTTCTCTAAGTATATGAAAATTGAAACATGTAATAAAGGTAAGACTTATTTGTTTTGTGTGACCTTAGGAGGCAAAGAATTAAAATTAAACAGGTCTAAGTTGCAAAGAAATAGTTTTCACCTTGAGGAAGGGAATATCTTACTAATGATTAAAGCAATACAATAATAGAATGGACTGCCTTATGGGATATTAGGCATCATCATCATCATCAGTTTCATCTGATCTTCAAAACAATCTTGTAAGATAAATTCTATTATTATCCTCATTTTATAGATAAGGAAAGAAGAGAAGAGAGATTAAGTGACATATCCAAGATCACATAGCCAGTAAGTGTCTGAGACAGAATTTGAACTCAGGGCTTCTTGACTCCAGTTCTCTATCCACTACACCAGGTAGCTGCCAATCATTACTTGAGTTCTTCAAATAGTGGCAATATGACTGTTATAGAAAGGATACCTGTTCAGATATGGGTTGGACTAGATGGCCTTTAAAATCCATTTGAACACTAAAATTCTATGATTTTTGATGAACATCTATAGAATCACATAATATTAGTACCAGACCTTAGAAATTATCTAACACATCTAAATATGTAATTTATCATTGCACAATTGGAGACATTGAGATCCAGAAAGTAGAAGTGATTTGCTTAAGGTTAAAAAACAAAGGAAAAATAAAAATCTAAGTGGAAAAGTCAGGACTGCAGCAGATCAGGTCTTCAGACTCCATTCCAGTATTTGTGCCATGACAAGAATTCTGAAAGGATTCTTGATCATTCGGGGGAGCCTAAAATGAATGGCATTGCCAAGGCAATACTTCCATTAAGGTCAGAGCCCAGAGAGAAAAATGTTATGTTCAAGGTTCACTTGTTAACCTGGGTATTCTGTATATGATCAATATAGAGAGGTCCCCATTAGTATGAAAAATGAATCCCTGCCTTGGTCACATAACAGTGAATATTTCCATTGGGATGGAACCAATTACATTATTTTATATATTTATAGCTTCTAATAATGCATATTTGAATATGTGCAACAACTTCTGGGGAGTCATTATTCTCACTAATTAGGACATATCCCTCAGATATCTTTTTAGACCCAGATATTATTAGTGGGGCCAGTCGATACCCCTGGATCCAGTAGTTCATGGCTGCTAGTTCTGAAGCAATGATAAGTGAGAAAGGAGAAAAAAAGAAGAAAGGACAAGGAAAGAAGATGATGAAATAAGTGGAAGATGAGTGAGCAAGAGTGAAAAGAAAAGGGAGGGAAGGGAGAAGGGAAGAAAGAAGGGAGAAAGAACCAAGATTTGCATGCTCCTGCCCAGAACAAAGATCATAGAATTAAGAAAAAGATGCTTCAGAATCCAAAAGAAATTCATGTCCTCTGGCTTCAAGATTGTGAAAATAGTGATTCCATCTGCTCACATGTAGATGGGAAAACACAAACACACACTCACACACATACACTCACACACACACACACAGTGCACATTTAAGAAACGTTGCCTTTAGAAGTTCTTTTTTTTTATGTTGCATAGAACCTGAATTCTTCTGTCAGATCAACATTTGTTAGGTTCTTAATCTAAAATGATAGTTAAAAAGAACATTTGGAAGATTGACAGACAAATATTTAGGAAGGGAACAACCTTGACAAATACTCCCTAGGGTATTTGTTGTTGTTGTCTTTAACACCTTTTGATAAAAAAGGGATAATTTTGAAGCATGTGAGCCAGATTCCAGGCTATATAAATAAAACTCCAACTGATCAACAGCATGGTAGTTTGCAGTGATGTTAGTAACACTGTGATGGATATTTCCAGGAAGAAGGAAGAAACAGGATAAGGGTTTAAGCATTCAAAATATGTTTCTTTTTTAAAAGTATTTAGACCTCCTAAAATTACTCACAAAATCTGTTAATACCCTTTGTGTGTATTTTCAAAGGTTGTTAAGACAGGAAATATTTTCTTTTTTAAGAAAATCAGTATAGGTAGATCAGTGGAGATCAGTGGAGAAAATTAATAAGGAAATAAAGTCCATATGCCCACTACGAGAGAATTAAAAAAATTGCGAAACTGGTCAAATTTGATATTTTTAAATAAACATCATTATAAAATCAATCTATGCTAGAATATTTTAAAGGCTCTAGGTCAAGCCCATTACTTTCAGTGAATATTTCATATAAGAGCATTTTTACTATTAGAAAGGAATTAAAACATTACAATTTGAGTTCAGAAATTGAGAAATAACTTGTGTCAGTGTCTTTTACTTTCTTAATGATGGTGTCATATTAATATATAATTGGCCTCCTTCACAGTGTAGAACCTAGAATCTAGCCCAAGTCACTTGCTGATTGCTTTCCCTTGACCTCTCACATAATTTCTAGATTTCTAATGCAATATATAGTGCTTTTCCTTAACTATGTTCAACTTAGAACTTTGTTAAGTTTTGTACTTTCTATTATATAATGGTGACCCTCTTGTGTAATGGAATCTGCTTTATCCTTTCAAGAGTATAGAAAGGTCTAAACTAAAGTCACCTACAGTTTACTGATACCCTTAGTTAAATTTGGGGGAAGAGACAATAATTAGTACACTACTAGCTGTCCTTCCATGTTTGTTCTCTTGTCCTTTCTCATTATCTATTTCTTCTTCCCATTCTTCCTCAGGGCACTTACCCAGGACAAAACTATCCATTATGGAACTCTTTATCTCAGCACTCTTCAGTATTCTATTGCTCTACCCTTGCCTGAACTCATTTTGGAGGTGCCTCCCCATTCTCATCATTACCACCCATGCTGGTATGCAAGTCACTGACATCCCAAATTGCTCTGGGTTCAATTTCAGGTTCCCAGTTTAAGTAATATGGATGTCATTGTCCCCTCCCATGTGAATGGTTGTAGCAAGAAGGGGGGAAGTAAGGAAAGAAAGAAACAAAGAGAAAGTTAAAAAAAGATGCTTTAATCTGCACTCAGAGTTCATCAATTGTCACTTTGGGGGTGAATAACATTTTTCATCACGAGTCTTTGGAACTGCTATGAGTCATTTTATGGATTAGAGTATCTTAAGTCTTTTACAGTTGCTTACCATTACACTATGGCTGTTACTGTATACAATTTTCTCCTAGTTCTGTTCACTTCACTTTGCATCAATTCATATGTCTTCCAGAGTTTTTCTAAAACCTTCACTCCTTGCCATTTCTTATAGCACAATAGCACCACAATCTTTTATCACAATTTGTTCAGTCATTCTACAATTGATGGGTATCCCTTCAATTTCCAATTCTTTGTCAACCTAAAAAAGCTATTATAAATATTTTTTTGAATATAAAAGTCCTTTTATTTATAAAAAAAATTAGGTGGGATACAGACCTAGTAATGGTATTTCTGAGTCAAAGTGTACAGCCTTTTGGGGATAGATCCACGTTGCTCTACAGAAAGTTGGACCAGTTCATAACTCCACCAACAGTGAATTAGTGTCCTATTTTTTTTGATATCCCCTCCAATATTTGTAATTTTCCTTTTCTGTCATGTTAGTCAATTTGATGGGTGTGAAGTGGTACCTCAGAGATTACTCTATTTCAATGATAGTCTTTTCTACAATTATTTTCTGCTATGCTCTTTTCAGAAAGTCTTATCCACTGCAGCCAGAGGGGGAAGATCCCCATTCATGAGATGGGTGTCATGAACTCAGCTGGTAAGAGGAAACACCACAACCTCTTGTGGATATATTTTTCTAGTCAGTCTTGTTTGTGCTTCTCAGTTTCAGGTACAAGAGGTAAACTCCAGGAAAGCTGGGGTTTGAGTCATGGTGACCTAGAAACCAGAATTGCATTAGGATGGGGCAGCAAGCCAGCCCAGCGTAGAAGCCATGAAAATCCAGGATATCTGGGATTTGAGACAGAGAAGGGTTTTGGACTTGGAATTGGGACTATTCTATTGGAGCTATTCTATTGCAGCCCTTCCCTTCCCAAAAGACTGAGGTGGTTAAGGGAAGAAAGATTATGCCTCCCACACTTTGGGGGAGTAAATTAGAATATCTGTGATCATATCTTTGAATAATAAATATTTCTTTGTCAAAGAAAATTCAACTACTAGTAGATAAATGAAACTGGAGTGTAATAAATCAATCCTTACAATTAAGGAAAATCATTACTGTGGGCTGGAATCATTTGCAATGAACCTAGACAGTACCTTCCAACCAATTTTCCTAAGAATAACAGAGAAACATGGGGAGGACTGAAATTAAACCTATCTGAACATCAGGCAGTGTGTGACAGGTAGCATGAGTTACACACTCATCTGTCCTATTTCCCTCTTGGGTCAGGGAGGTTAAAGGTTATGTAGTATAGGGGGAGCAACCTAAGATACTGGAACAGATGGTGCAACCTAACAAAATTCTTTTAATATTCCTCTCCAATCACCTTTAGAATATGACATCAAATCAAATTCTAGAGTGGCATATCCAAACAGCTTAAAACAAGTTGGAAGGTTGGAAGGCGAGATGTGTGACACCAGACTGGGGACAAGCCTGAATCAAACTTGGCAGCACCAACAGCTGTGGGCCTTGGAAGCGGCAGCAGCAGCAGTTGTGTCAGTTGTTCTCAGCTCAAAGATGGTGGGAGGTAGACAACTGGTAAGAAAGAAATTATAAAGGACATTTTATTAGGCAACTTCATTACCCATACATAGTTCTGGGTTACAATTCTAGGACAGAGGAGTGCCTGTGGTAAATAAAAAAGGATCAGGAGCACTGGTTACAGTTCCCAGGTAAAGAGGATCACTAGCACTTGTGGCTGCCTAAGAACAGGGATAAAGACTTGAATGCAGAACAGGAGAGAAGTAACAACACCTCTCTCATGTTCATGCCACCAAAAGCTGCAGACTCATAGAGCTAGCTCTGAAAACAGCACCTCCTGAAAGTCTGAAGCTTGGGACAGTGCCTCCCCACACCTAGGTGAGTAGAGCCCAACTTTAATATCAAGTACAAAGTCAAAAAATAGGCTGGAAATGTGAGCAAACAACAAAAGACCTGACCAAATGAAAGTATTATGATGTCAAGAAGAATAAGACACAAACTCAGAAGAAGATAAAAATGTGAAAACTGCTACAAGCAAAGCTTAAAAAATGGAAATTGGACACAAGCCCAACAAGAATTCAAGGAAGAGTTCATGGAATATATAAGAGTGGTAAATGAACAATTAGAAAAAGAAATGAGACTGATGCAAGAAAAGTATGAAAAAGAATTAACGGAACAGCTAGGTGGTGCAGTGGATAGAGCACAAGCCCTGGATTCAGAAGGACCTGAGTTCAAATCCGGCCTCAGACACATAACACTTACTAGCTGTGTGACCCTGGGCAAGTCACTTAATCCTATTGCCTAGCTAAAAATAAAGTTAACAACTTTGTTGAAGAAACAAAAAATATGCAAAAGAAAATACCTCTAAAAGTAAAATTGGCCAAATGGAAAAGGAGGAAAAAAAGGTCAAGGAGGAAAATAATTCCTTAAAAATCAGAATTGTGCAACTAGAAGCTAATGGTTCCATGAGACAGCAAGACACAATAAAACAGTCAAAAGAATGAAAAAAAATAGAAGAACATGTGAAATATCTCACCAGGAAAAACAATTCATTTGGAAAATAGGTCAGGAAGAGATAATGTCAGAATTATTAGACTACCTGAAAGCCATGATCAAAAAAGAGAAACTTAGAATCGGGGAGGAAAATAGAAATTGAAGGAATCTATCAGTCATTTTGTAAAAGAGATTTTAAAATGAAGACACCCAGAAATATTATACCTAAATGTCAGAATTCTCACTTTAAAGAGAAGCTATTGCAAGCAGACTGAAAGAAGCATTTATATATTGTGGAGCCATAGTCAGGATCACGCAATGTTTAGCAGCTTCCATGTTAAAGATCTTGAGGTATTTAAATATAATATTCTGGAAGACAAAAATGCTATGATTTTATCTTGGTATACCATGTAAGATGTTGGTCTATTCCTAGTTTCTGCCATACTATTAGTCATAGACCAAACATTGTATACCAAGATAAAGTCAAATGGGTACATGATTTAGATATAAATACTAATACCATAAGCAAACTAGAAGATCAAGGAATATTTTACCTGTTAGATCTATATGGAGAAGGGAAAATTATGACAAAACAAGAGAGAACATTATGAAATGCAAAATGGATGCTTTTGATTACATTAAATTGAAAAGTTTTTGCACGAACAAAGCCAATGCAACTAAAATTAAAAGGGAAGCAAAAAGCTGTGAAACAATTAATATAGCCAGTGTCTCTGATAAAGGACTCATTTCTAAAATATATAGAGAAGTGAGTCAAATTTATAAGAACACAAATCATTCCCCAATTGATAAATGGTCAAAGGATATGAACAGGTAGTTTTCAGATGAAGAAACTGAAACTATCTGTAATTACGTAAAAAAAAATGCTCTAAATCACCTTTGATTAGAGAAATGCAAATAAAAACATCTCTGAGGTACCACATCACACCTATTAGATTGGCTAACATGATAAAACAAGAAAATGATAAATACTGGAGAAGATGTGGGAAAATTGGAACACTAATGCATCTTTGGTGGAGTTGTGAACTGATCCAACCATTCTGGAGAGCATTTTGAAACTATCCCCAAAGGGCTATAAAACTGTGCATACTTTTTGACCCAGCAACACCACTTATAGGGTGGTAACAAGATCATAAAAATGGGAAAAGTACCCACATGTACAAAAATATTTATAGCGGCTCTTTTTGTGGTGGCCAAGAATTAGAAATTGGGGAGATGCCCATCAATTGGGGAATGGCTGAATAAATGGTGCTATAGGTGCTATAATGGAATATTACTGTGCTATAAGAAATTATGAGCAGGCATAACTTATATGAATTGATATTAAATGAAGTGAGCTGAACCAGGAGAACATTGTACACAGAAAAGCAATATTGTGCAATGACCAACTTTAATAGATTTAGTTCTTCTCAGCAATACAATGATCTGATACAACTCCAAAAGACTTGTGATGGAAAATGCTATCTACATCTAGAAAAAGAACTATGGAGTCTCAATGCAGATTGAAGAATACTATCTGCTCTTTTTTTTCTTCCATTTTGTTTTGTTTCTTCTTTCTCATGGTTCTTCCTAGGGGTTCTAATTCTACTTCACAACATGACTAATATGAATATGTTTAATATGAATGTATATGTATAGCCTATATCAGATTGCATGCCATCTTGGGGAGATGGGATGGGAGAGAGGGAAGAAAATTTAAAACTCAAAATCTTATGAAAGTGAATGTTGAAAGCTAAAAATACATTAATGAATAAATGAATGAATGAATAGAAAAAATAAATTTCATCAATTCTTTTATTTTTTCCATTACATCCATACCATGATATTCCATTGACCATAACCACTCCCAACCAGAACTCTTTCCTCTAACAAAGAAATAACTAGAAAAAAAAAAAACACCAATCTACCCTTATAGTCCCCTTTCCTCTCTACAAAGATCAACCAGTTCCCTCTGACAAGAATATGTTATTGCAATACTCAGAGTTTGACTTCCTTTTAACATTATGTTGATTTTCATAATTTTAGTCATTGTTCCAAACTTATTTTCCAACAATTCCCCATCTCTCACCACTATCTTTCTCTAAAGAATAACAAAAAGGCAGAATGAATTTTAGGTCTGCAAGCAACTCAAATTCCATCCACTACAACATATACTTGAGTCCTAAAGCCTTCTATAATATAAGTGACAAGCGATCATCCAGCCTTCGCTTGAAGACTTTTAGTGAATGTGAACCCCTAACTCCATATCTCCATAGCAGCTCATTGCTATTCTAGACAGTTCTAACTGGCATGGAATATAAGTTTGTCCATAGAATTTTAAATATTATTCTCCTGTAATTGAAGATTTTTGTCAAATTTTCTTTTTCTTTTTATTTATTTAAAAAAATTAAATTCTTGATTTCTAAATTCTCTCCCATCTTCTAGCCCCTCCCTCCCTCATCCACTGAGAAGACAAGCAATATAACACCCATTATACAGGTAAAATCAGGTAAAACATATTCCCATATTTACCATCACACACACACACAAAAACAAGAAAAATAAAGTGAGGAAATTATATTTTAATTTGCACTCACAGTTCATCAGTTCTCTGTTTCTCAAGATGATTAGTGATTTTCATAATGAGCTCTTCCAAACAGTCTTGGATCATTGTATTGATTAGAATAGCTAAGTTTTTCATAGATGATCATCATTATAATATTACTGTTACTATGTGCAATGATCTCCCAACTCTGTTTGCTTCAATTTGCATCAGTTCATGTGGGTCTTCCCAGGTTTTTCTGAAACTATCCACCTCATCTTTTCTTAAAAACATAATAGTAGTTATAGCACTGCAGCATCCACACCCCAGTAAACCATCTTGGCAAATGGGCTAAATCAGGTTGTGGATAGCTGACATACTTTAAATCAGTAGTGAATTAGAGGGATGTCTGTTCCAAGTATGTGAATACTTCTCCTCGTATAGTGGGTGAATGAGAAAGATTTGTTCCAACAGTCATAAGGGTGGCTGAAGTAAGCACTGTGGAATGCTTAGAGCTTGTTAAGAGATCAAAGATGCCAATGTTATCCATTATATTACTGGCCATTGCCAGCTGCCCTGACTTTTATCTTGCCATTGGACTTTGATGACTCTGTAAGAAAGAATAAGGCTGATGATTTACACAACTCTGCCTCATTTAAGAGCAATTCATGTACAAGTCAAGATATCACTCATTCATGATTTCATTGTTCTTCAAAAATGAAGGACAAATGATAACAATTCCTTCACAATCATGTACCACAACTTATTCAGTCATTCCCCAATTGATGGGAATCCCTTCCATTTCCAATTCTTTGCTACCACATAAAATTGCTATAAATATTTTTGTACATATATGTCATTTTCTCTTTTCTTTGATCTCTTTGGGGCTACAGAGCTAGTAATATTATTTCTGGATTAAAGGGTATATATATTTTATAGGACTTTGGACACAGTTCCAAATTATTCTCCGAAATGATTAGACCAGTTCACAACTCCACCAATAGTTTTATAGTGTACCTATTTTTCTATGTGTCCTCTAGGTCACTTAGGCAGTAAATGCCTCTTCAAGAGAATTAATTTGGCTTGTAAGGATACCTGGCTTGTTCATAAAGAATTACTGAATCTTAAAAAGAAAATCTAGTCTAACCTATACCTGAATATCAATCTCTTCTATGATGTCCCCCAAAAGTGGGCATCCCAGGGCAGCTAGGTGGCTCAGTGGATAGAGCACTGGCCCTAGATTCAGAAGGACCTGAGTTCAAATGCGGCCTCAGACACATAACTCTTACTAGCTGTGTGACCCTGGGCAAGTCACTTAACCCCATTGTCTAGACAAAAAAAGCCCAAAACAACAACTACAAAAGTGGGCATCCAGCTTGCATGTGAAGACCTCTGAGGGTGGAGGATATCAGCAGTAGCCCATTACACTTTGGAGAGAGCTCTAATTGCAAGATCTTTTTTCCTGTTATGCCTAAATTTCTAATTTCCAGTCATGGATATTAAGGAATTCCATTTAGGATTCCATTTAATTCCTTCCATTGGGATTAAAGAATCTCAAAATGAACTCCTATTTCTACACCCTGGGACCAAGCTGGGAGTGTGGTGGAGAGAGAATAAAGCAAAACCGTTTTACTTAGCAATTATAAGTAACAGAACACATAGCATTCTGCAGTTATACCTTACCATTTCTTGATAAAGAGTGTTGAAGAATGTTTTAGCATCAGTCATCTGAAAACATTAATCAGTTTAAGACAGTTCTTTTGTATTCTCTGTTAACACCTAGTAGAGTTGTAATTTATGGAAAAAATATTAGATTCAAATGTATTGAATTATCCTTGTGGTAAGTTAGTAGAACAAAAGAAAGGAGAAACATTAGGTGATCAGAGCTCTGGAATCCAATTGAATTTGCCACTGATTGCTAAGTAATTTTGGACAAGTCATACTTCTTTAATAATGAGAAAATGAAAGCCACTAGGACAAAAAAAAGGGAAAAAAAGAAAGATCATAGTAGTCAGGATTAGGTATCGACATTATTTTTTCACTTCTCTACAAGTTTTCACTTTAGAAATATCAAGAAATAATGAGGGGTATTATGCAAACAAGTAGTATATGTGCCACTTGACTCTAGTAGGTAACCAGTATTCCAATATCATCTGAAGAGTTAGTTTGTTTATTATTTAGTGCATTGCCTAGCAAGTTTAAAATTTATACCAAGAAATCCATTGCATGTGCTAAAAAGGAAATATTTCTGAAAGGAAGAACCAGCTCTGCTCTAAATGCTCTGTAGTCTGAAAGCTCTTTTATATCTCCTTTCCCTGAAACAGCAACTTTGTATCTATTTCCAGTGGCCTCAGTAATTAATGTTATGCAAAATGGCTTTACTTCACTGGGCAGGGATATCATATGTTATAATCTAAATGAATGCTGAAGGCATACTTTAAATGTTAACCATTTCTCAGCTAGAGGCTGGGAGTTCTAAAGGCACCTTTTGGCCCTTAGGAATGTTTTGTTTTAGCTTTGTTTTAGTTAATTAAAAGGTAAGTGAAATAATATCTACTGTATTAGGCTATCCTTAACAAAATTTCTTTAAAGAGGAGAAGCATATAATTTTTAGGTGTAATTTAGGAGATTTAAATACATAGTGATCTCCTAATGGGTACAAATTCTAAGAAGGTTAAAAACAGAAAGAAAGGTAGTGTGACATGTACCAAGATATTCTGAATAGCAATTTTTGATAGTCGAAAATGAACTAGACAAAGAGGGCACCCACTGATCACTCAGTTGGAGAATGGTTGAAGAAGTTGAAGTATGTTATGGTAATGGAATATGAAGTTAATTTTAGAAACAAGTATGAGAAATCTAGAAGAAAATATGGAAAGACTTAAATGAGTTGATGCAGAGTGGAGTAAAGAAAAATGCAGGTATAGATTGTACAATGACAATAGTAATGCAAATACAAACAACACTGAAAGCCAATCCACCTCAGATTAATTATAACTGAAATTCTTAGTCCAGGAAAACAGAAGGTGAAACACATTTCCTTTTTTTCTTTTCATGTGAAGTAGCAGCCTAGGGATATAGAATGTCACATACATTGTCAGATGCAGTTAGTTAGTCACTTGTTTTTGTCCTTACTTTTTCTTGCTAAATTAGAGATTAAGAGTAGCAAAGGGAATATAATATAAAATAATTATATAGTAAAAAACAAAAGTAACTAATACAACTTTAAAAAATAATGAGGCCATCACAACTTTATTTGATCGTGATTGATTTGAGTAACAATAGATTACTTTCCTTCAAGCATTCTATGGACCAGCTGAACTAGACTTCTATAAGAAATGTATATTCTTGCTAATTAGCTAATGATTGAAACTGTGGTATGAAATGCCTCCTATTTGCTATTTTTTTCCTTTTTTTCATTCTTTGGGTAAATTACTTCTCTATAAATTTCAGTTTTCTTATCTATAAAGTAATGCGATTGAACTAGATAATTTCTAAGAGTCTGTCTGCTCTAATTCTTATATATTTTAGTGCATTTTGTTGCATTTTAAGTTTCTAATTGTCTCCATCTCTCCCCACCCTGCACTAGAGAAAGCCACCATTTGACATATATAGATATAGATATAGATATATATACACATAGCTATATATCTATATACATATATGCACATGTGTGTCTATATGTATATATACATACATTTATATCCATACTATGCATCTATAAATACTTCTATTTATTAGTTCTTTCTCTGGATGTGGATAACATTTTCCTTCAAGGGTCTTTGTAGCTGATTTGGATATATATATATATATTATATATATATATTATATATATTCTTTGTTTATATTTATATCTAATTCTTATTTCTAGAGACATTGAGAAGCTACCTATACCCCAAATTAGCAGCTTTTCTTTGAATATTATTTTACATAAGCAAATAGTAGATTTCCTGCTCTAAGGACCACAACAAAGACTCAAATAAATAAATTAAGAGGTGGGGGAAAAAAGCTTATGTTGGTAACAGGACATTTTCTGAAGTAAAGAAGAAAGATTTAAACAAAGAGGGACTTGGCACGGGATGTACCAGAGATACTTTAGCAATTTACTTCAAAGTTAAAGACAGCAAAATGTGGAGTGAAAGTATACAGCATAACCATGAATAATTCAAACCCCACCAAATTTATCCATATTGTTGCATACTAAGGTAAGACTTCTTGATTATAAGTACCTGCACTTGCTATTTTAATGTGGTATGTACTGTAAAATTCATTCACGTACCAGAGTGATACATTCAAAAGGGTTTAAAAGGCAACAATTTCAGACAGAAAACTACATAGATTTAAAAGTAAATATGTCTTTAGACTAAGAATATTAGTGTAACTATACTCCCATTAGAATAAGATAGCAAGTGACTCTTATTAAACTGGATTAATATTAGGGGATTAATGAGGCTAAGGGGCATTTGAAGCAATTTGTTGGAGGAAAAGTTCTAAAATAAAGATAAAGCTAACTGAATAGCAATTATGGTGTTAAATCATAAAGTAAGACAGAACATTGAGATTAAAAAAAAAAAGTAAGGACAGGGAAAGTGGTAGAGGAATAAAATGAAACCCTTCCCTCTATATTCTTAGGGTGAAAAAAGATATATATGTTGCTTTGAATTTATGTCACTCTCAGGTTAACTCTGACTCATCCATGAATTTGTTCTTTTTTCCTGGGTCCTAGTCATGTAATTTTGCCATAATAGATTTGATTCCCCACATGAATGGACAAATATATTTTGATATACATATATGTACACATTCATAAACATACATACACAAATGCATGCACATACCCACAACCCACTCCTCCTCTATGCCCTGGCAACCTAGGTTACTCCAAACCCAGGTATTCCAGGAAATTCACAGTTCAGTTTTTCTAAACTCTGTTAGCATTCCTTCTATGAACTGATAAAGGAATGTAGACTATACATCATAGCTGTTGACCTATGTTCAACTTATACAATCTAATAGGAGCAGACATGTTCAACTTACACACATCCAGTAGGATCAGACTTTTGAAGATGTTGAAATTGAGCACCCAGTAAGCCAAGTCCTCAACAACTATATAATTTTAGTCTTCATTATATGTCTCTTGTCTAGTTGCAACTACTTCCTAATTGGATTACTAGCTTTGAATTTCTTTCTCTCTTCAAGCCCCAACCCATCTACCAAAATAATCTTCCTAAAACATTACTCTTCAGCTCAAAAAAACTTCCATGGCTCTGTAAACTCTCTAGGATAAAGCACAAACTTCTCAACTGGGCCCTTAAATCTTCTAACTCTATCTGGCTCTGCTTAACCTTTCAAGGCCTAATGTACCCTGTTCTGCTTCACTGGCTCTACATTTCTGACAAACTGTCCCAATTGCTCTTCCCCAAACTTGGAACATGGTGTGCCACTACTAAGTATTTGCACAGTCTGTTGCCTATTCCTGAATTACACTGCTTTTTCAAATCCCTAGTTTCCTTCAAAGCTCAAAGCTTGCACCACCTTCTGTGGGCACAGTGTCCTAACCCCTTTAGTTAATAGTGCTTTCTCTCCAAATAAATGCTTATATAATTATCTATTTGCATTGATTATCACCCCCAAGAAAATAAAAATTCCTTTAAGATTTGGGTATTATTTTTTATTTTTCCTTTTTTTGTTATGCATCCCAACTTCTTAGGACATTGTAGGTGGTCTATAGTAGATGTGCAAACCATGCTTGTTTAATGTGCTAGTCCTTCAGTCAATTCAGTTCAATCCAACTCAAATCAACACATTAATTTAATCCAATGTAATTCAATAAGCACTTAGTAAACATATTATTTGTAAGACATTATGCTAGTTCTTAAGGATACAAAGATTAAAAATGAAAAGTCATGTCCTCAAAGAATGTATATGCTATTATACTATTCATAAGGATATCAAAATTTTAATATTTGGGAACTGATCTTTGATGAGATTTAGTGTTCATAAAGTAATCCTAAGGCATTAAACTAAATATAAAGATGTATATATGTGCTGATCTCTTTATGATCTGCGAATGCCTTCCTCTGAGAATATGAAGATATAATCCCATTGACTTCTGGAATATGGGCATGCAGTGTGTGGGGATAGAAGGTGATGAACAAACAACTTTCCAGCAGTGAGATTAGGAGTTTAAAGGAGTGTAGGCTTAGTAATTCTCACTGAAGGAGATTCATAGTAGAAAATGGGAAGAGAGGATATGTCTCTTTCCTCCTTTTCTCACCCTCCTCACCTCCCCCATATAGCAGTAACTTGTATAGAGGGAGCCACAAAATCCGGCAGCTTGAGAGTTTTTCATTTGAAATACAATTGATGGACAAGAGAGATAGTTTAGATAAGTGGTACAAAATTCAAATAGAAATAGCGATCACTGACTTACATAAAAGGATCCTTGAGGACCACATATTGACTTAGCATTATCTCTGTTCTATTTTATTTTTATTTATTTTATTCAGCATTTCACAATTACATTATGTCAAGTTAGGGCCACAACTGGGAATGTTCCAACCTACAATTCCTGTGTTTGACACCTCTGCCCTAGACTGATACAGATACAATAAAGCCATCGGATGAAATAGAAAACATTTGAGGAATGTGATCTATGGAAAGAGACAAGAGAAATGACTAAAGAGTCAGACTTGAATACATACTCAATAAAGAGCTAAGCTGTTGATCTAGAGTTGTGTTATGGAGGCGAACATAATCTGGGAATAAAGATTAAGAATCCATCTAGCAGAAATGCTCCACCCAAGGGGAGCTGTGTGAAGACTATAGAAAAGAGAAAGGAATTTCTGGCCCTTCATTTCTAGGAGTTATGAATTGTCCTTACTACATCTGTATGTACTAGTGTGAATCATCACCATTAAATTCTAAGGCTGAGCCTACTTATGCCATAATGGCTATGTGCATTTGTGGGGAAAAGAATTTCAGGTTTATAGGGGGAAACATTCTGTATCTATCTAATTCTGCTATCATAAAAAAAGCCTTTGCTAAGGGTTAATTGTGTCTTTTTACTATTATTAATGGGAAGCTAACTGGTGAATCTTCTGATCTATAGTGTGAAGGTTGTGTAGTCACAGGGTACTCCCTGGATCTGATGTAGCAGCCACTCTCTGAAAATTCATCCTTCAAGGATTGAAGTAAATTGTGTGGGTTATTCCGCACTTCAGCAACAGAATAGTTACTACATTGACAAATTAATAAAAACATTATAATTTTGAGAGTATTTCTACAAAATGTGAGCTGTCTACCTTTTATCACTCAATTTCTACTTATCCAGCCCACCACCTCCTTTCTAGTCTGATATACTGATGTTTTTGGAAGACCTTACTCCCAGGAAGAATTTTTTCCCTCATCTTTCATTTTCTAAAAATGCATGATTATCAAGATAACAATCCAAGACAATTCCAAAGGACTCATGATGCAAGTTGCTATCCACCTACAGAGAGAGAAAACTGATTAAATTTGAGTGCATATTGAAGCATACTTTTTTTCACTTTCATTATATTTTGTCTTCATTTTCAACATGGTTAATGTGGAAGTATGGAAAAAATAATAAAAAATAAGTGTGAATGATTAAATATTTAGCATTGTTCAGTAAGTATCCAGATAGGCAGTGTAATATAATGCATAAAAAAGGGCTATACTTAAGATTAGGACAGACTAGGCTTCAAATACCATCTTTAACTCTAGTTGTATGACATTGGACAAATCATGTAATCTCCCTGAGCATCAGGGTATAATGTATAATCATTGCATACTATAATGTATAATATAATATTATATATATATATATATGTGTATGTATGATATATATTGTATATAAGTATACATAAGTGATAGTCAGGATCCAAAAAAAAATCCTAAATACTGGGCTGAACTTAATAATGACATTTATTGGAAACAAATGTAAAATGTCTTTGACTTTGGTTCACAAAAAGTATTTGACACAAATAAAAGATAATGTAGATGACACTAGTGGGCAGCTCATCTAAAAAAGATATGATGTGTGTATTCTTATAAACTCAATTTGAGTCAACAATGTGTCATGGAAGCTAAAAATCTTGTAATCTTTTTATGTATAATATAATATGTATTATATTTTATATAATATGTTATGTAAATATGAATTATTATTTTAAGGTTATTAGCTATCCTCTAATTAGCAATCTCTGGAGAAAAGAAAATTAGAAGAATTAAAAAACAAGACAAAAATCAGGTATATTTGTAAAATAAAGAGGAGTTGGAATAAGGCCCTTTCCAATTCTAAAATGCTATAATTCTAATTTCCTTTGCCTCTCCTCAACATACAAACAGCCAAATCCTGAAATTCTCAGGATTTCCATTTGTAGTCCTCATTTCATATAATAATAAGTATTTCTGTATTTCAGCAAATCACTTTTTAAAAAGATTTCCATTATGACAACTACAATGACAGTCATAGTTTCAAATGCATAATCATTACAATGGCTTCCTGCATGTCGACAATAAGGAAAGTTTTGCTTCTTTGGCGAGCTAGGAAAAAGTTTCATGCCTAAAACTTCCCTGACAGGAGGCTTGAGGTTGCTTTTGATCTTCAAAGTGAGGTCCTTAGGCTTTCTTATTGGCTTTCCTATTTCAGTTCCACAGAGAGCTTTCCATCATTTCAGATTTACTTGTTCAGATGAGCTCTGAAGTTCCAGTTCAACAGGCAGCTTTTTCCTGAATCTCAGTTTAGTTTTAGAACTAAGCTCCTTCGAAATAGTCTTTTTAGTCTAAGGAAAAAGCATACTCTAACTATCTCCAACCAATGCTTCACTGGACCTCTATCATCTACTGAGTAAATAATGACTCAATTTTGTATAAAAACTGACAAAGTTTTTTTTCTCAGGCTAGTACTATGAGGTACAGATGTTTAGGAAGGTTTTTCAGTCTTTCCCAACTCTTTGTGACCCCTTAAGGATTTTCTTGGCAAATATACTAAAGTGATTTGCTATTTCCTTTTCCAGCTCATTTTACAGATGAGGAAACTGAGGCAAACAGGGTTAAGTGACTTGACTAGGTTCACAGAGCTAATAAGTGTCTGAGGCCAGATATGAACTCAGGTATTCCTGACTGCAGGCCTGGCACTTTATCCACTGTGCCACTTAGCTGTTTCATGAGGTATAGGTAGTTACCTTCATTTTACAAATGAGAAAACTAAGACTTAAAGGAGATCTAACATTCAAGGTTATATAATGAATAAATGGTGAAACTGAAGACTTGAATACACATTTTCTAACTCCAACTTTTTTTTTTCCAATATAATAACGTTTGTGATCTTTCCATCATAGTGGTTAGAGAAATCCTTTTGGAATGTTTCTCTATCTGATTCTTTTTCTTTCTTAATTCTACCATCAGGATTTAAATTTTTTTAAATGATTCTCTTTTCTTATACTGTAATCAGTTTCTAATGATTCCTCCATATTTCTACACCTAATCAGAATTTTTCTTGGAATGAAGAAGTACAATTAAGGACAACAAATCCTAACACTGACTATGTCTAACAATATATGCCTCATTCTAGACCTCTAATCTACCAACATTCTGCTGAGACACAAGAGGTAACCTTCACCACATATTCTGAATTCATGATTTAGATCCAAATTTAACAGTCCAAATACACATACAAAATTTCATGGTCCTTGACTTTCTGATTTCTTGAATCTGGCTTGAAATTTTCATAGGTATCTAGTTTAAAACCATGCATTTAAAGAATTCCCTTAGTCATCAGATTAACTGGTTTGGACAACTTACATATTAACCTCATAAAAGGGAAAGAGATTGAAAGACACACACACACACAGACAGAGACAGAGTCAGAGACAGAGAGACAGAGACAGAGAAAAAGACCGAGTTAGAGAAAGAGAGAGACAGACATAGAAACATAGAGACAGAGAAGTGATATCATTAATGAACATTTGCTATAGTGGCCTAGAAGGTGCATAATCATGGTGTCTTCAATTGGAAGGGACCTCAGAGGCCACATAATCCAATTAATATCAGAACCATACAGCAGATGTCATTAAACTTTTGCTTCAGGACTTCAAGGAAAAGAGGATAACGGAACAATACCTCTCAAACTTCAATCCGCCTTTCTGATATTTCCATCCATTCTTCCTAATTATGCCTTTAATTTTCCTTCCACATGACAATCCTTCAAATACTTTAAGATTACTATGCCATCCCCTCTAAACTTTCTCTTCTCCAGGCAAGCATTACTCATTCCTAAACTGGCATATGGCATGATTACTATCCTGTTGTCCTAATACAGATGCTCTCCAGTTCATCAGTCCCTCCTTTAAAATGTGGTACCAAGCATTGAACAGAAAACATCAGCTGTCATCTGGGAAGAGTACAAGGCAATGCGACCTTAACCTTCTTTGCTGCTGCTGCTGCTGCTGTTGTTGTTGTTTTGCTCTTATTCTCCTTGCTGTTGGGAGCAGGCATGGGGGTACAGTAAAAATAACTGTAATTTCACTGGTTTAGGGAACTTTCTGTGAACAAACCATCTCTAAAAATGTCACTTTTCACAATATGTGGTCTCTGAGAGTTATGCAAGGGTCCTATATTAAACAACTTTTTCGGGTTAACATAGCCATGGATTAGAAGCAGGTCTTGAACCCAGTTCTTCCAGACTCCGAAGTTCCCTCTGTCCAGTAAACTGCAATGCTTCTTATTCTTGAGTATTCCATCTCTAAAGAAAGCTTAAACCCACATTAGCTTTTTAGCTTCCATGACACACTGTTGACTCAAATTGAGTTTATAAGAATTTATAAGAATAAATTTATAAGAATATAGATACCATATCTTTTTAGATGAACAGCCCTCTAGTCTCATCTACACTACCTTTTATTTGTGTCAAATATATTTGGGAACCAAAGTCTAATTTTACATTTTACATTTGTCTCCAATAAAGGTCATTCTTAAGTTATCACAGTTTTCAGGATTTTTTTGGATCCTGACTATCACTTAACACATCACCTATCCTTTCCAACTTTGTATCATCTGTAAATTTGATAAGAAATCCATTTGCTTTCTTTTAAATCACAGAATCTAAACTCTCAAAGGAAGCTCAAATGGCACCTAATCTAATCCATACCTGAACAATCCCTCCTATAAGATCTTTAACATACTTCACCAAGCCTATGCTGAAAGACCTGCAGTGAAGGGGAACCCATTGCTTCTTGAGTTAACTCTTTATGCTTCAAGAGATTTTTACTTATTAGAAATTATTTTCCCCCTTACATAATACTTGGCACATCTCTTTAGCTTCTATTCATTGTTTCAAATTCTGTCCTCTGGGATTGGGAACAAGAAGAAAGAAAATTAAGCCCTCTTTCATGTGACAACCCTTCAAATATTGAAGACAGCTATAATATTCACCTCAGTCTTCTCTTTTCTAGCCTAAATAGTCTTGGCTCCTTTATCCAATCTTCTTAATATGTGTTTTCCAATCCTGTAACCTTACTGGAGATAGTCTAGCTTATCTATATTTTCTGATGACATTTTCATTAACATGAAGTATTATGAAAATAGTTAAACAGCATAATATCACTAACTCATCCTTGGGATACTCCATAAGAAATGAAAGGCAGCTGATCAGTACAGTGGTTAAAAGACTGGGCCTTGAGTCGGGAAGACCTGAATTCAAATCCAGCCTTGACACATAATAGCTGTGGGATCCTGGGCAAGTCACTCAATCTCTGATGGCCTCAGTTTCCTCAACTCTACAATGGAGATTATAATAGCATCTCTCTCCCAGAGTTGTTATTAGGATGAAATTAAATGTTTGTAAAGTTCTTAGCACAGTGCCTGGAATATAATAGTTCCTTCCATCTTCCAAGCTCATTCTCATTACACTGCACTTTGCGTCTAATTTCCCCATAGGAGAAAGAATATGGACAAATCCTAAGACTAAACTTCTTAATAGCAATGTTATACCTGCTCTAAAATGCTATTATTTTCTATCTTACCTTTAAAAGATTAAAAAAAAAACTGGAGCTTAAAAAGAACCTTAGAATTTATGAAGTTTAAACTCCACAGTTTACAGCTTAAGAAACTGAGGCCCAGAGAGAGCAAATGATTATTATTTGTAAATCTAGGACTATAATCAAAGTTCCTTGTGAAAAAAAACTTAAGCCTGTAAAATGGCTATCTAGAACTATACCATGTGACTGCAGTAAATTCTTCGTGGCAAGATAAGGAGCCCACAGTCATGGCCTCACTAACCTTTAACCCACTATGGTAACCAGCCCAAGTAAATGTCAATCAGAAGAGCTGGAGGCAATTTTGAATTTCTGGTCCATTTAAAGTGTTATACTTTGGAATATAACTGCATCACATCATAAATAAAACATCAGGAAACAATGAGAAAGATGTATAACATAATGGAGGGATTTAGAAATCTCAGAAAAATCACTCAAGCAGTCCTCCCTGGGGCGATGATTGTAATTCATCACTTTGCTGAGCCAATCACCCTTTCCCTAAAAGTGTTCATCACTCAGAAACAGTTTTGCTTTTTACCCCGTGAAACCTGGACTCATTTTGTTTTGACTTGAGTCAAAGTGGGAATGATGGGTCAAAAGAAGCACCACCAAGTGGCACTGACGTTGGGCAAATACAAATTTGGATTACATAATTCTTCTTTAGTATGGATTAGCAACTGTTTGGGGGATTAACTTTTGGACAATGGCTGGAGCTGAGCACTGAACACTTGGCCAGTGGCCAGTACTTGACAAGCATCACTGAACTGCACCACTCTTCTTGATACCAGAGGAATGGAAAGCTGCGGGCAGTAAGGAACAAGTCAGAAACTGGGAGATTTTCAAATCACAATTGCCTTCCTAGCACTGCATTCTTTTAAGGATGTCAGGCACTGAGTTCTGAATCTAATGTATTCTCTAAGCAAAATATATATGTAATACACACACACATATATGTGTGTATTGTGTATTTATGCATATATGTAAATGTATGTGCATATTATTATACATATATACACATACAAACATATGCATGTTCACACATATACATATACATATACATACATATACATATACATATACATATACATATACATGTACATATACATATACATATACATATACATGTACATATACATATACATATACATATACATATACATATACATATACATATACATATACATATACATATACATATACACATACACAATGATATCTCTGGGACTATACAGACAAGTAGGAATTGATTTATAACTTCCAGGTCCAGAATTTGAAGAAAAGTAGGAAGAACAGAGACATGTTTTTGTGTTTTCCTGTCCTTATAGCCACTGCTGGGAATGCATTTCTAAAATTAACATATTCTCTGAAAAGGAAAAAAAAAGAAAAAAATATGGCTCTGTGATACCAGAGAAACAAAAATTGTGTGAGTATGTATGTATGTATGTATGTGAATATACACGTGGGTACACACAGATATGTTTATATTTGTTGTTCAGTCCTTTCAATTGTGTCTGACTCTATATGACCTCATTTGGGGTTTTCTTGGCAAAGATACTGGAATGCTTTGCCATTTTCTTTTCCAGTTCATTTTATAGATGAGGAAACTGAGGTAAGCAGGGTTACGTGATTTGACCAAGATTACATAGCTGGAGTACACTGCCATAAGTACAATACATAAGTATATTACATGGGAGAGTACATTGTCATGGATTCGAATTTGGGAAAATAAGTCTTTCTGACTTCAGGCTCAGTACTCTAACCACTGTAGCACCTAGCTGCCTTTGTGTGTGTGTGTATACATATAAACTTGCACATATATGCCTATATAAACATAGGTGTGTCTGTGTTGTGTATGTGTACATGTGTGCGTGTGTGTATGTGTATATGTGTGTGTGTGTGTGTGTGTCCCTCCTATCTATCTAGGACTACTCTTTTTCTTTTAAGAATATCAGACAATGAATTTTTAAATTTGATATATCCTCTAAGGGGAAAAATGCTTCTGTACTCCTTAAAGCTACTATTTTGGATAGTAAGAGGAACTGATTACCAGAAAGTTACATGGGTAAACAGAAGGTATTCCATGAGTCAATTTTAGCAGGTCACGTATAGAATCAGAGTTAGAAAATCAGAGTTCAAATTCCATATCCGACCATACTGACTAGGTAACTTTAGGCAAGTCATAAAATGTGGGCCAAGTCCCTATACTGCTCTGAGCCCCAATTTTTTCACCTATAAAGTGAGGATAATACATAAAGTCTCAAAATGCTATAAAAGCAATGTTATTTTTCTTGAGAATCAGCTTATGTAAAATTCAAGAAGAAAGAAGGGGCCTGATAATCATCAAAGCAGAGATAGACATTTGAAGAGAGAAGTCAAAGTCAGTAGCAGGCAGGTCAGCAGACCTAGGTACATTGATCTCCACAGTTCTCAGTAGATGGGGAGATTTGAAGGCTTCCAAATGACAGGCTTGTTCATCCACAGGTAATGGGGGACAGGGTAGACACTGGGGTTCTGGACCTATTGTACTTATTACAGTGTACTCTCCTCTCAGCTGACCCTATAAATACTTGTGGCAGCAATGGAAAATAATAATGATTATAGTCACATGATAAAATAATAACTTACCTTGACATCATGCTTCAAAATTCACAAAGCACATTTACAAATTCATGATTCCATTTGATCCTCACAATAACCTTGCAAAGGAGGTATGGTCATTCTTCTAATTTTAGAGATGAAAAAACACTGTATATTGTTTTTAGAACAACATTGAGAAAGGCTGCAAAGACCTATTACAGTAGAGGGAAAGAAGGGAGGGAGGGTGGTGAGCATTGTTTGAACCTTACTCTCATCTGATTTGGCTCAAAGAAGGAATAACATACTCATTTAGGTATATAAATCTAACCTACTTTAGGAAGTAGGAAGGGAAAGGGGAAAGAAAAAGGAGGGAGTGCATAGAAGGGAGAGAGATGTAGTAGAGGAAAAGGGAAAGAAAAGAGAGGGACTGATAGAAAGGAGGGCAGATTGAGGGAGGTGGTGGTCAGAAGCAAAACTCTAGTGAGGAGGGAAAATAAAAAAGAGAGAAAATGATAAATGGGGGGAGGAATATAATGGAAATAAAGACAGACTTAGTAGTCATAATTGTGTATGTGAATGGGATGAACTCTCCCATAAAACAAAAATGGATAGAAGAGTGGATTAAAAACCATAATCCTACAATATGTTGTTTACAAGAAAAACAGTTAAAGCAGAGCAATACACACAGATTAAAAGTAAAAGGCTGGAGTAGAATATATTAAGCTTCAACTGAAGTACCCCTAAAAAATGCAGGAATAGTGATCCTGATCTCAGGCAATGCAAAAGCAAACATATATCTACTTAAAGAAATAAGGAACAAAACAACATCCTGCTAAAAGGTACCATAGACAATGAAGTAGTATCATTACTAAACATATATGCATCAAGTAGTATAGCATCCAAATTCCTAAAGGAGAAGTTCAGGGAGTTACAGGAAGAAATAGACAGCAAAATGATACTAGCAGGGGACCTGAACATAGGGAATTAATAAAAAAAAATGCAAGGGAAGGTGACCTAACCATATCAGATCTTAAATTGTATCATAAAGCTGCAATCATCAAAACTATTTAGTACTGGCTAAGAAAAAGTCATGGATCAGTGGAATAGATTAGGTACACAAGACACCATAGTCAATGACTATAGTAATTTCCTGTTTGATAGACTCAAAGACTCCAGCTTCTGGGATAAGAACTCACTATTTAACAAAAACTGCCAAGAAAACTGGAAAACAGTATGGCAGAAACTGGGTATAGACAAACATTTTACACCCTATACCAAGATAAAGTCAAAATGGGTACACAATTTGGATATAAAGGCTGTACAATAAGCAAACTAGGAGAGCAAAGAATAGCTTACCTGTCAGATTTATGGAGAATGGAAGATTTTGTGAACAAATAAGAGATAGAGAACATCATGAAATGCAAAATGGATGATTTTGATTCCATTAATTTGAAAAGTTTTTGCACAAAGCCAACGCAATCAAGACAAGAAGAGAAGCAGAAAGTTGGGAAACAATTTTTATAACCAGTGTCTCTGATAAAGGCCTCATTTCTAAAACATGTAGAGAACTGAGTCAAATTGAGAAGAATACAAGTCATTCTCCATTTGATAAGTTGTCAAAGAATATGAACAGGCAGGTTTCAGATGAAGAAATTAAAACTATCTATAGCCATATGCAAAAAAATTGCTCTAAGTCACTATTGATTAGAGAAATACAAATCAAAACAACTTTGAGGCACTACCTCAGATTGGCTAACATGACACAACAGGAAAACGATAAATGTTGGAAAAGATGTGAGAAAATTGGAATACTAATGCATTGTTGGTGGAGTTGTGAATTGATCCAACCATTCTGGAGAGTAATATGGAACTATGACCAAAGGGCTATAAAACTGTGCATATCCTTTAACCTAGCAATACCACTTATAGTTGGGTATCCCAAAGAGATCATAAAAATGAGAAAAGGACCCACATATTCAAAAATATTTATAGCAGCTCTTTTTGTGGTGGCAAACAATCAGAAATTGAGGGGAAGCCCATAAATTGGAGAATGCCTGAACAAGTTATGGTATATGAAGGTAATAGAATACTATTGTTCCATAAGAAATGATGAGCAGACCATTTCAGAAAAAAAAAACCTGGAAAGACTTACATGAACTGATCCTGAGTGAAGTGAGCAGAGCTAGGAGAACACTGTACACAGTAAAAGCAACATCATGCAATGATCAACTTTAATAGGTTTAGCTCTTCTCAGCAATGCAGGGATCTAAGACAACTCCAAAAGACTCATGATAGAAAATGCTATGCACATCCTGAAAAGGAACTGTGAAGTCTGAATATAGATGGAAGCATGCTATTTGCGCTCTCTCTCCCTCTCTCGCTCTCTCTCTCTCTCTCTCTCTCTCTCTCTCTCTCTCTCTCTCTCTCTTTGCCTCTTGTTTATTCTTTCTCATAATTTCTCACATCGGTTCTAATTGTTCTTTACAACATGACTAAAGTGAAAATATGTTTAATATGAATGTATATGTAGAGCTTATATCAGATTGCACACCACCCTGGGGGGAAGGAGAAAATTTAGAACTCAAAATTTTATAGAAATAAATGTTGAAAACTAAAAATAAATAATTAAATAAGCAAAAAGAACAATTTTGAAGGATTAAAAAGGAAAAAGACCTATTTGTACAAAGATATTTATAGCAGCTCTTTTAGTGGTAGCAAAGAATTGGAAATTGAAAGGATGTCCATCAGTTGAGGAATGGTTGAGCAAGTTGTTGTATATGACTGTGATGGAATACCATTTACTATAAAAAAAATTACGAGCAGGATGCTCTCAGAAAAGAAAAAAATATAAAGACTTACATAAACTGATGCAAAGTGAAATGAGTAGAACCAGACAACACTATACACAGTGACAGCAATACTGTATGATGATCTTCTGTGAATAACTTAGTTATTCTCAGCAATGCAGTTATCCAAGAAAATTCTATAGGACTTATGATGTAAGGTGCTGTCTATCTCCAGAGAAAGAACTACTAGAGCCTGAATGCAGATCAAAGATACAATTTTCTTTACTTTCTTTATTTTTCTTGTTATATTTTTTGTCTGTTATCTTTCATAAAATGATTTACATGGAAATGTGTTTTGCATGACTATACATGTATAACCTATGTTAAATTCCTTGCCTTCTCGAAGTGGAGAGATGGGAGGAAGGGAGAGAATTTGGAAATCAAAATTTGATAAAAAAAAAGAATATTAAAATTGTTTTAACATGTAATTGGGAAAAAAAATATTAAACAAGATTAAAAAAAGAAAAAACCTTGACTGAGTTATTTTGACAATTATAAATACTCAAATTAACTACAAAGGACCTGATCAAAAGAACTGATAAATGGATGTATAGAATTTTTTTACATATCTATCCATCTATACACACATGTACATACACAAACATGTTTTTATCTAATGATAGGCATCTATAGGACAGGATGGAGGGAGGGAAGAAAAGAAAAAGAGACTTACATAATAACTATTACATATTTAAAAGGAATAGCAATTTGTACATAACAGATTTGCAATTTCATTGCAATTGTCTATTTTTTTCTATTCTACTGTTACGGGAATTCTTGTTTTATTTCATAAGTTCAGAATAATTTTTTTTAAAAAAGTTTAAAAGTCTAAAGGAGATTAAATAATTAAATAACTTACTCAGAGTCTTAAAGCTAATGAGTGATTCCTCTCTCTCTCTCTATCTCATCCTCTCCCCTTCTACCTCTCTGTCTCTGTGTCTGTCTCTCTGTCTCTTTCTTTCTCTCTCTCTGTGTATGTGTGTGTGTTTTAAAATTTCACCTGTTTATTTTCCTTCTAGTTGATTGTTTATTGATTGATTTTGCAATGTATCTCTTTAAAATTTTCAATAAACTTTTTTGACACCTAATTGCTGATTCTGTGAGGTGATCCTGATCATGCTTTTCTATTATGCTCCTCTATAGTATCTTAAAGTGAATTTATATTATAAACTCATATCACCTATGGCTAACATATATCTGCTTGTGGAGGAGATTATGTATATCCTGCCTTAGTTCATAAGGTTTTTTAAATTCTTTTTTCCCATAGATTTACATTGGTTAAAATACCTTAAGAAATGCCAATGGATATTGTCAATGACTGTTTGTTCCCCATTTAACCAACACCAATACCTTTTTTTTATAGTGAATTTGAAATCTCCTCAATTATGTTTCATATTTATCATTATTATGCATATAACCACATTATTTTGAAGTGATTTCCACATTAAAATTAGTTGTTTTCTCTCCATCAAATTATAATAAATTTCACCTTCTGTAGAGATTTTTGCATTTATCACATCCATCTCTTATTGGATAAAATATTAATTATCTATTTGTGTCATCTATAACTACAAATGTTTGAAACTTCTGCATAGCCAACAAATCATTGATTTCTGTTTCCTCAAATTTCTGAACATCTCTTTTAAACAAATTAGTCACCATCCTAACTTTCATCAACCTTTGCTTTAAGATCAATGAGATCTAAAGTGTATTTTGATCTAATATGTAGTATCTTGGTGAGCTCTTCATAGAATTTCTTTTGCTACTCATACTTTGCAACAGATGTTTGAACATAAACCACAATTACTTTTCTGGTGATCTTATAAATACTGATTATGAACAATGTAATATGAGATGATAAAGTCTCCCATGAAATCATACTTTTTTGTTGCCCTTGGATTCAAAATATAACTATATATCTTAGAGTCATTTTTCTTCTGGGAGCTATTAAAGAGAAACATGAGATGGCTGGGACTCTTGACCCTGACTTAGTTCTAAATTAAAAAGTCATTATTATTGAACCTATGGTCTTTGATAGGTGAGTTTTGTCTTATCTTGTCACGGGCCCAGGTCTTCATATCATTTCCCACCTGTCACTTCACCACGATCCAGGGCTTATAGCTCCTCACCTTTCTAATAATTCTTCATTCATTTATTTTCTCCCTTTAGAATGTGAACTAAGAGATGGAATCATTTTGCTTGCTTCTGTTTGTATCCCCAGAGCTTAGCACAGTATCTTACATGTAGCAAATACTTAATAAATTGTCTGGTCTCATCTGATCTATTTTGAGAAGAACAGAATCATAGAATGTTAACACTGAAATGAAAGTTAGAGATCATATAGTCTACCTTTTTTTATAAATGAAGAAATTAAGTCCCAAAGAGTTTTTTCAAATTCATGCCCAGTAAAGTAGGCTAGATCTAACCACTATCAAATATATATCATGTGTGTGTGCATACATAGCTTGTATGCATGCATGTATGTATGTATGTATGTATGTATACAAACCCACCATATTGAGCACACTATGTAAAGTGGAGGAGGAACAATGCATAAAGGTGGGAATGATCTCAGAAGGTATAAAACAGGGATACATTCTTTGTTGACCCCATAGAATGTGTTTTACATAGGTCATACCCCAATGATACTAGGAGTGTCAGGACACAAGTAACACAAGTAACTTGACAGCACAGCTGTGCATGTAAGAATAAATCACCTCATGATGTCCCACTTCTTTCTCATTTCAGCTTAAGAAAAACAAATTAGGTCTATCTTATTCCTTTCCCTTTCCAAATCTTGTAGAAGCTATAAATTCAGCATTACCTAGACCGTTATGAAAACATCAGCAGTGATTTTTGTTTTACTGCTGTTTGTTTGGAGGCAATCAGGATTAAGTCACTTGCTCAGGGTAAGGAAGCTAGTGTCTAAGACCAGATTTGAACTTAGGTCCTCCTGACTCCAAGGCTGGTGCTCTATCCACTGTGTCACCTAGCTACCCCACCAGTATGGTTCTAAACACCATGTGTCTCCCTCCTCAAATGTGTCCTGCTATAGAAAGTTAACAAAATCAAAAAATTGCTGACATTTTGGAAGAGAAAGAACCTTAAACAGTCAACCTGTTCCTTACTATAAAAGAGTGATACCCAGTCTCTGCTTGAAAGCTTCTAATTAGGGTAACCTTACTACTTTGTTTTATATTTGCTGTTGTTGAGTTGTTTTTCAGTCATGTCCAACTCTTTTTGACCCTATTTGGGGTTTTCTTGACAAAGGTACTGAAGTGATTTGTCATTCCCTTCTCCAGATTATTTTACAGATGATGAAACTAAGGCAAACAGGGTTAAGTGACTTGTCCAGGGTCACATAGCTAATAAGTGTCTGAGGCAAGATTTTAACTCAAGAAGATGAGTCTTCCTGACTCTTGACCCAGTGCTCTATCCATTGCACCATTTTTGAATATCTCTAATTGTTAAGAAGTTTTTCCTTACAGTGAAGATTAAATCTAACTCTCTGCCACTTCCACACATTTTGCTGGTTTCTTCCTCTGAGCCAAAGAGAGCAAGGTTCATCTTTCACCCCCATGATAACCTTTCATATGCTTAAAGACAATTATTAATAACACCTTTCTATATTTTGTCTTCTCTTTCCCAATTAAAACACTTGTAAATTATTTCAAACATAACTGGCATGGACTTAGAACCCTTCAACATCCTGACTTCCTCTCTACAATTTAACAATGTCTTTCCAAAACTGCTGCACTCAGAACTGAATATGATACTCTAGATGTGATCTGAGTAGAGGAGACTGCAATGGGATTATTATATCCTAACTTCTAGAAGCACTGCTTTTCTGAACAAAATCCAAGATAACATGAAATGAATTGTATTGGTAAGAGGAGATTCCCCATACAGCAGTTTCCTATAGCAAAGAAATGACAGGTTCACTCCCCATACCTAAATTTTGTCTTATTCAGTCTATATAAATTTTTGAGTTTATCAATTACTTTATCTATCTTAACTATCATCTAATGTCAGCTATCATTCTCAAGTTTCTGTCATCTGGAATTTGATGAGCATTCTATCTATGCCTATAGCATAAGCCAAGGTAAATGCACTTCTTAGATTTGTTGGTCCAATCTGTTCTGTTCTAACCCATGTGACTGTGCCTTATATTCTTCTTTGTTATGATAACAGCAGCAGAGTCAGGACTAAAACCCAGACTCCAATTCTAGTGTTCTTTCTACCTCTCCTCCTCTCACCCCACTAGGAAAAAAGGGTATGTTTCTGTCTGTGCTTCCAGGAAAACTTAATTTCCTCAGGGCCATGATCACCAATTGATGTTTATTTGAGGGCCCAGAGAGTCTCAGCTGGTTCTAAGTTGATGTTTGAAGATATTAGTCACTGTACGTGGAATGGAGACATGAAATTTTATTGTAAACAAAAATCACATTGACTTCACTGTTGCATACCCTGTGATATGTAGAATGCATATAACAATACTTTGGTTAAACATCCACTCATCCAGCTATGCTGCCTATTTATTTGGATTGTCAAAAATACTTAAAAATCTTGGAAGAAAGTACAGGCCTTTTATAGAAAGGACCAATTTTATAGCATTTCATCTTTCCTCACAGTTTATTGGTATTAGGATGACATAACTAGTGTTTACACTAGCATGACTTAAACAAAAAAAAAAAAAAAGCTAAAAGACCAGATTTTTTTTTCCTTTACAGGGAACCCCTATTGAAAGAGGACCCTTTTGTACTACTATAAACATTTTTTTAAATCACAAAACATCTGTATTTTCTTTCTTTCATGGAAGCAAGCTGAGCCACAAGGCAGGTCAGATATTTCTGATGATTTCAGACCATTTGGCTCACAGTCTCAGGGGCAGTAGACATTTCTATACTTCTTTTTCAAGTAAAAGAAAAAATTTAAGGTGAAAGCTACCAGACAGATTGCTGATTACTCCTAGGTTGGTCCAACCTTGAAAACTAATATAATATAATATAATATAATATAATATAATATAATATAATATAATATGATACGATATGATACGATACGATACGATACGATACGATACGATACGATGCGATGCGATACGATACGGTACGATATGATACGATGTGATATGATGTGATATGATATGATATGGTATAATATAATATGATATAATATAATATGATATGATATGATATGATATGATATGATATGATATGATATGATGTGATGTGATGTGATGTGATGTGATGTGATGTGATGTGATATGATGTGATATGATATGACATGATATGATATGATATGATATCATGTCATGTCATATCATATGTTTTCTAGGGAAAATATATTGTTGGTTAATAGCAATAAATTCAATTTTAGAAAATACTAGTAAAGGAACCCAGGCCAAAGAAGATGGTCCACAGAGATTGGAGTAGCAAAAATGTCCTGATTTTCAAAACAGAAAGAGAACTAATTCTTTAAGTTATCAGTCAATGAACTTAACTTTTGATTCCAAGAAAACTTTTTAGAATAGTTGATGGTTGATGAATATCTATAAAAGGAAGAAATGATTATAAGAAGCTTGCATGTCTTCATCAAGCACAATTCATGGGAGACTAATCTAATTTTCTTTTTCTTTTTGACAGCATTTTTAAACTCATGGATGAGTATAATTTAGTGGATACAGTAAACTTGGATTTTGTCAAAATTTCTGGGAAATTATCTCATATTTTCTTGTGGAGAAGATGGAAGGATATTGATTAAACAATAATGCAATCAGATCGATTCAGAACTGGTTTGATAGCTGTGTTCAAAATGTCATTGCTAAATTTAATGAAAATATGACAGGAGGTCTCTAGGGGGGATATGTGGTTGGCCCTGTACTGGTCAACATTTTTATTAATGACTTAGATATAGACATAGTTTGTATGTTCATGAAATTTTCAGATGTCATTGCAGTGGGAAAGATAACTAACATACTGGATACCAAGATCAGGATTTAAAAGGATTCTGATAGCTTAGAATCTAATATAATGAAATTCAATTGAGATGAACATAAAGATGCACTTGCTTATTCAAAGTCAAATGCAAAACTATATGATAGGGCAGGCAGAAATAGATAAAACTGCTCTGAAGAAAGATCTGAGAGTCTTAGTGGAGTACATGTTCAGTATGGTTCATCATGATGATGTGGAAGCCAAAAAAAAAAAACCAAAGATGGATATTGGCTGGACACTGTTACTGAGGGCTTCTTTATGAGTGGCAAAGCTTCTAGGAAAAGGGAAGCAATAGTTCCATTGTGCTCAACATTAACAGACATCACCTGGAGTATTATGTTCAGTTTTGGGCAGCCTGCTTAAGAAGGAAAAAGAAAATCTGGACAGAGTGCAGCCAGATGTGGGCAATTTAGATGGTAAAAATCCTTGAGTCCATAATATATAAGATCCATTGGAGATATTGGGTATGTTTAGTGTAAAGAAAAGAATACTTGATGAGGTTAGGGGTGAGAGATAATAGTGGTCTTTAAATACCTGAAACACTGTCTTGTGGAGGAAGAATTGGATTTAAACTGTTTGGTTTCAGAATGCAGAACCAGGAGCAAAGAGTGGAAATTGAGAGATGTATTTAAAATGGATATCAGGAAAAACTTCCCCAAAATTAGTGCTATCCCAAAATGGACTATGTTACCCTGAGAGATACTTTGTCCCCTCTCCTTACAGGTCTTCAAGAAGAAGATGGATGAATATTTGCTGGACTTTTAAAGTGGGGATTTCTTTGGTTTGGACTAGATGACCACTGAAATTCCTTTAACTTCTCAAATTCTATAAATCTGTGAAAACTTTTGCTTACAGATTTTATATCGGGGTTTACAACCCAGTGTATTTGGTGATGCATATCAATTATAGATGACATTTATAGAACCTTTAGAGTTTACAAAACAAAGCACTACTGTATACATTATTCCTTTTGATATAGAGTTGAAATTTATCTTTGTGAATTAAAACAAATTAAATTTATTCAACTCACTTTTAGAATGTATTTTGAGTTTATTTAAAGAAAAAAAATGTTGTGAACAGTGAATGAAAAGTCAACTTGTGGAATCAGGAGATCTTTATTCATGTTCCAGCTGTATAATTATGGAAAATGTCACTTACCCTCTCAGAGACCCAAGCAAATTTCTAACAGTATAAGTTATAGAGAAGCCATTAGTGAAGGGAATTTCCACACTGGAAACATCAAAGAAATCACAGCCAGAGGTGGTGTGTGTATGTGTATGTGTATGTGTGTGTGTGTGTGTGTGTGTGTGTGTGTGTGTGTGTGTGAAAGAGAGATGGGAGGGGAAAGGACAGACAGAGAGACAGAAACTGTGCTGACCACTGAGGGAGATACAAAGATGAGACCCTTGCCTTCAAGTAACTTACTATCAATAATGTGTGACACTTGTCTGTAGATCATCTTCATGTCAGCAAAGACTTGAAAATCCTGCTGTTTTCAGTGTCCTATGAACAGTCAAAACACTAACTAGGTATTCATCAATTCCTCTGACTCAGCTATTGGTTATGGCTATCACAGAATCCTCAACCCTGCCTGGTTGGTGCAACCATGTATATGCATTTTTTCTCAGCCCTTTCACCTTTGCCTCCCCCATCTTCTTCTATTCCCAAAGATATGTCCCTTGTGGAAATGGTCACTGTTTTAGCCAGAAAGGAAATCCTTACAGACTGCAGAGATCCTGAAAAGACTGGAACTTCTGGCTCTGCTTTCTTGCCCCAACACACCCTTCAGCCACAGCAATGACTGATAACTTGTCAAGCTGTGACACATGATGACAAACACACAAAGAACTTCAATAGTATACAAATTAGCACAAGAGTTCTAAATCTGGGGTCCATGAACTTTTTAATACTTTAATAATTATATTTCACTGTAATTGATTTCCTTTTAATCCTATGGAATTTTATTTTATGTATTTAAAATATATTCTGAAAGTGGGTCCATAGAATTCACAAGACTGCCAAAGTGTCCATGACATAAGATAAAGTGAAAACTTTAAAATTCTTGAACTAGAACATTATAAGTTTAAAATTCAGGACATATCCTACACCAGTCTCTAGTCTGCCACCCACAAGAAGAAAAAAAAGGACAGAAGATGTATGAGGCCCTAGTCATATCATGCATGGACAAGAGAGAGGCACATCTACTATGTATTTTATTCAATTCTGATTTACTATATTCAAAGCACTGGGCAATGTCTCTATCCTTTAGGAGCTTAAATTCCCTAGAGGAGTGAGTAACACAGGAACAAAATAAAGAAAAGAGATTCAGGAACACTTCATGGAAGAGACAGCATCTGAGCTGATTTCTAAACCCAGAAAAGAATTCAGAGAGATGGAGATAAGAGAATACATACATTCCAGATATAGAACATGGCAGGCTAATGCATAGTAGTGGGCAATGTGAATGGAAAGCATATGGAGGTCATTTTTTCTAATCCGTACTTCCCAAAATCTCTTTTACAAAATATTCTACTAGTAGGCATATAGGCTTTGTTTAAAGGCTTTTAGAGGGCAGGAAGTTTTTATTTTATGAGGTGTTATATTCTACTTTTACATGGTTCTAATTTTTAGGAATATTTTTCTTCTAGTAAGTTGATGTCTGACTCAGCAACACATTGCTTCCATTACTGACTTCTGGGACCAAGAAAAACATAGGAGATAGAAGATGATCTAGCAAAGGCGGTTATAAAAGAGTGGTCAGTGAGGTTAGATGAGAACAAATAGAAAACAGTATCATGAAAACCTAGAAAGGAAAGAGCATACAGGAGGAAGGGCTGGTCACTGATAGCCAGTGGTACCAGAACCACTGGTATCAGAACTTGTACCAGAAACTGAAAAGAGTTCAAGGATGCTAAAGGCTAAGAAACAGTCAATGGAACTAGCCATTAAGAAATCTTTGGTCACTTTTGAGAGACCAATTTCACTTAAATGTTATGGCCAAAGCCAGATTTCAATGATTTGAGAAGTGAGTAGGTTGTGAGGAGGGGAAATAGCAAATGTAGTCAAATTATTTCATGGATATGTCCAAGTCTGTGTTCTGTGTAATATCATTCTGTCAAGGCCTCTCTAGTGCATCCTGTCTATGACTTCTGGTCTTTGTAACCTGCTTTTCCTTAAATCTAAGGGATTAAACTTTGTTCTCAATATTTGAAGTTGGGCCTGATGAGATCTCCCACAATTGGGTATATTGTACAAAAGCCAGATCATATCAGAAAAAAAAGTCTGACTCATCTGAAGTCAACACCCCTCTTACCAATGCCTAAATTCACTCCCCTGAAGTCTGCATCTCACTTCCCTTAATGATCTTTCTCTCTGGCTATTTTACCCTTATAAGTCTCATTAAACAACAGGATTAAAACAGCTAACATTAGTTGGGTACCTGCCAAATTAGATGTCTAAGCAGACAGATTTCCAAAACAGCTGGCAAGTAACAGCGATGTTATTTGAAGTCAGATTTTCCTAACTCCAATCCCAATGCTCTCTATTATTTCACACTGCCTCTTCAGATAGTGGATATATAACACCAAGAGTGTTGGACTCTAAAGTCAGAAGATCTTTGTTTAAACTGTTGCAATTTTCCATCTATGTAACATTAGACAAGTTACTTTATCTTCTGACCCTCATTTTCCTTTTAGCTACAGATGAAAAGATGGGAATGGTTGGCTTTTGAGGCCCCTTCCAGATCTAAGTCATGTCACTCTATATGAGTGTTCAAATACAGAAATGAATCTGTGATCTTGCTAAATTGGATGTTCTCTCCAACAATTCAGGTCACAAGCCATCCATGCCTGCCCATCCTGTGCAACTCTTGCCCATATTCTCTCAAGAGGTCACCACAGAGTATCCACTGAATGTACTGAAGACCTTGCTCACCTCTCCTAACATTGTCAATGGAGCAATCTGACTGTCCATTTATGATCCCATTTATTATTTCTCTTACATGTGACCAGCCCATCTTTTATTTCTGTAATGAGTTCCTTGATGACATCCTTTTAAATGTAAACTTTTAATTCAGGGTGATGGCAGAGTACCAAATATTTAGGCAGATATTAATAATAGTTTTGAAGCAAAATCAGTGAATTGTAACAACCATTAAACGCTATGTCCAACAACTTGTAAAAACTCCAAGGCTGCTAAATTTCTGAAAGCGGAAAACAGACATTCAACTATCATGTTTATATAAACTCATTTTGTCAAGCTGAAAATAAGTGTGTGAGTATATATATATATATATATAATATATATATATATAATATATATACATATATATTTAAGTGTATATAATATACTTTACTTTCAAATGAAGGAGCATGTTTCTATTTCACTATATCTTAGTCCGTCCTTCCCATACTCATTGGAAATCACTGGGCTTGGACAATAGCCCAGCAGTTTATTTGCAAACCCATAGCTCTACTTTTAGTCATTGATACCTAAGGTTTGATTACTGTACTAATGGCTATCAGCCCTTGGTAATACATGAAAGGCTGGCTTTGTTCAAATTCAGATTATGAACTCAAAGGTGGTTGCAATCACGGTAATTGTGTTTTATTCAGTGGTTACTGCATGAAAGCTAATCTATTAGTTTTTCTTTCTTGGGGACTTTTCTTCTCTGAACCCTGAATTGCTCTGCAAGAAGAGCTTTATCTATGCATACACATGTACCCTTTGTGTAATTTAAAATAAGTTTATAGAACTGCTTTCTCTTCTTGTCTTTTAACAGAATCCTCCCTGATGTCAGTAAGAATAGTGCTGCTACCTCCAAGGATCATGGTTTACCAGCTAGGTAAATAAGATTGCCCTAATTAGAATTCTAGGCCCATCAACTCTTAATGTTGGAAAGGAATTTAGTGACCATGGAAGCAAACCTTCCCCCAAATGCAGGCATCCTATCTGTAGCAACTCTAATTGATGGATAACAAATATTTATCTGAATACTTTCTGATATAAGACTCACTATTTTTCAAGGCAAATTAATAATAGTAAGCATTTATAGAATGTTCGAATGTTTACAAATATTATCTTAATTTATCCTCACAACAACTCTGGGCTATAGATACTATTAGGAAACTGAGGTAGATAGAGGTTAAAGGACTTGCCAAGGATCATACAGCTAGTGAGCGTGTGAGCCTGGATTTGAACTCAGTTGCCTTTCTGACTCCAGGTCAAGTTTTCTATCTTCTATGCCATCTAGCTGGCTCAATTGTAGGCCTCTGTAAGAGTTACGAAGTACATCCTCAGACCCTTACTAGTTGTGTGAGCCTGGGAGAGTTACTTAACTGCTATCTGCCTCAGTTTGCTCAATTGTAAAATGGAATAATAATAGCACTTGATATTCCAAGGTTCATGTGAGGATCAAACAAGATAATATTTGTAAAGTGCTTATCACAGTGCCTGACACATAATAAGTGCTAGGTAAATGTTAGTCATTAATATCAAATGCTTGTTCTTCATGCGCATAAACTAATCAGGGGTCTTGAAAGGTTCTGTCTTCAATGCTTTCTTTGATCACCCAGGCTTTCACAACATTTATATTGTTATGGCTGGTTATATGATGTATACACCAATATTGTTCAGTGTTCCTCTTTTTCTTAAACATCCTGGATGTAGGAACCCCACTTGAAAGTACAAGCCAATTATGTAGACTTAAAGCAACCATTTCCAGTTTTGGGGGCAGAGAAAAAGCCTTTGTGGGCAATCTTCAGCCTTCTATGTGCCCCTGACCAGTTTTCTGACTTTGTGCCCTACTGCTCTTTTCTTATCCCACTATTATGACAGGGTGCAGCTTTCATTGATTTTTTTTAAAGAATCCCTACCAAATGACTTGAGAAAAGATCCAAAATATCACTGAGTGTCATTCTACTGTGTTCTATCCCTGTTACCAGGAAATATGATAGTTTTCAGGAGTGAAGATTTTGATCTCTCTCCTATTTCAGAGATTTTACAATGCTTTGCACACTTAAAGACTTTGTGGAAAAATAACAAGATTCTTCTGATTTATCATGATGACTTACAGACAAAAAGAAAAAAAAATTTCTAATATATAAATTACAAAATTTAATCCATAATCCATGATACTGAAAGGACAAAATTTAAAAAGTCATTACCAGTGAAAAAGCTGATTCCCAAAGACATAAGCTCTTATTTGTCACTCACCAAAATGTCTTTTGGTACTTTCAACAGTTCAAAACTAAACTCTTTACATGCGATGACAGAAATCTCAGGATTATGTCTTGGTAGCTGAACTTAAGAGAAAAAATAAATGCGAGATAGATACTTCCACTAAGCACAAAAGGTAGATTAAAAATATCTAGAGCAAACATAAATTTAAAATATTAATCTTTGTTTTTATCTTAAGGTAAGAACAAATTCCAAGTAGGGCATTTTCTCAATATAACACATGTATACAACATCTCTTTCTGGGGCAGAAGTAATGTTCAAAGCCAGGAAAAGGCCTGCTAGAATAAATCAGAGTTTTATTGCATGCCATTGTTATGTTTTAGGAGACTTAACTTACGCCAAAATTCTCTCCCAAGCCATATTGTTAACCAACTTAAAATAATATACTTTCCTGTCTGTGAAAGATTTCAGACTGTCCAGACCTTGTGTACACAATCAAATTTACTTTTAGGAAAAATAAGGAAATATTTAACTACAATTATTTAGGCAAGTTTATATTATATGAATGATGTCCAAGATCCAAAGACCATTATTACACTGTTAAACCTATGTGTCTTATTTCGAAGATTTTTTAAACTCAAATTTGCTAATATAATTTTTGTTGAGAGAAGAAAAAATAGTGTATTTGAGTCAACATCATGGATAGAACTGTGTAAAAGAAGAAAAATAATTCCATTTCCATTCCCAGTTCTATTATTCATTTGTTTCCTGCTCCTGAGTAAGACCCTCTGTTTCCACAAGAAAACAACCTAGCTATACATAAAAGTAAATTCAATTTATTAGATAGTTTCTGACCACATGATTTCAAAGAATTATTTTGGCAGATCTGTTTCAATAGTCAGCTCTCACTGAAATGGTAGGATGCTTGAAACTAAATGAACTAAATAGCTTTGACACTATATGAAAGTACCCTAAAATTCTTAATTTCTGAAATACAGGCATGATATAGATCACTTTACAAGTTACTTTACAATGTCTATCTTTCCTTATACCTCAGACAAAGCAGCTCATGTACAAAAACAGAAAGGAAAGTAGCACTAGGGATGGTCTTATTCCCTTTTAAACATAGAATCAATTTCTCTTTCTCTCTCTCTCTCTCTCTCTCTCTCTCTCTCTCTCTCTCTCTCTCTCCCTCCCTCCCTCCCTCTTAAAAATACAAGATTGATTCATATAATTAATGCCTCCTTGAATATAGGATCAGTATTTTTTAAACATATAAACAAAAGTTTTCTTTGGTGATAAATATACAGAATGTCACAAACATCTTTAACTTTGAAAGCTTAAAACTTCACTGGCATTTTGGACATTCTATAACTCTCTCTCTCTCTCTGTCTCTCTCCCTTTCTCTCTCCCTCCCTCCCTCTCTCTCCCTCTCCTTCTCTTTCTCTTTTCCTGCTTGATAATATGTCATCAAAGACAAAGCTATAAAAGGAGAGACTTAGGATCCTCTCATCTCAGATCAACATGTATGACTGTAAACACACACTCAGTTTATTTCCTTAATATTTGTGCAGTAATTTCAGGTGGAGGAAGTTAGATGCTACAACCTTGTGAGTTTTTGAAGGAGAGAAGAACCAGTCCTTTGGGAATACAGGATTAGGAACAGTGAAATTCTAGGAGTTCAAAATATGTATTTTTTTCAGGTAGTCATATAAATTTTTAAAAAATTCCACTGAGTCATCAGTTTTTCCTGTTCCATGACCAATATAAGGGACATCCTCATAATCCCAAATTGCCAAACACCACTCAACACTAAGTCTGGAGCAGAAGCAGAAAAAAAAAGTCAGCTTTGCTTATTCATTGTTCAATACTTACTACAATTACCTTGAACTAAAATCTGTTTTCTTAAGAGTTCTACAGGTAGTATTGTTTCTGGAGTTGCACCCAATAAATCCAATTACTTTACATTTGTTAGTCTTCCAGACGTTTGAAGACAATTGTCATATTACCCCTTGCCTTTTTTTCCCCATTATCCTGAGCACACCTAGTCACTTTTACTCTTCCTTACTTAATGGTCACATTTTCCATTCCCTGGATAGTATCTAGTTAATAAATATTGTTCTTAAAAGATGATGCTTAGAATTTGACAAGATACTCCATGTTTTAGATTATATCATGAGAAATATCTGAGCCAGCATCATCTTATTACAGCTCCCACAGGAAAAGCCTTCCTTCTATCAACACCTTTAGCTTTTGTTGGGGTTTAATATAAGAAATATTCCTGCAAATGACATTTAGGCTTTTTTAAAGACAAAATTGTAGTTGAAGACATTGCCCTTTATCTTGTCTCAGAGTGTTAAAAATACAAGATTGATTCATATAATTAATGCCTCCTTGAATCTAGGATCAGTATTTTTTAAACATATAAACAAATGTTTTCTTTGGTGATAACTATACAGAATGTCACAAACATCTTTAACTTTGAAAGCATAAAACTTCTCCGACATTTTGGACATTCTATAATCCTACATAGTATTATTTTACTACTAGTAAATTCAAAGTTAGATTATGTAAAAGACCTGTATTTAGGTTAAAAAAATACATCATACAAGTACATGATGGGGGAAACTAGGCTTAGACCAGGTAATACCTTTGAAAATATATCTGTTTTTTGATTTACTTTTGTTATATTATTTATGGGTTGGTATGAACTGATGGAATGATGAGATTAGTAAAAAAAAAAGTGGACTGCCAGTATTAGGGTATACTTTTATACTAATGTGGAAAAACAAGTAAAAAATCAAGAGAAATCATAATTCCATTGCACTATGAAGGGAAGGGAATGTACTAAAGTCACATACAACTTCGAAATCCAGTACATTTTGGCAGAAACAAGATGGCATGATAGAGGACACATTCAGCTGAGCTTTCCCAACATTCCCCTCCAAACAACTTTAAAATAATGGCTCAAATTAAATTCTGAAGGAGCACAGTGAGGCATTCTTCTACTCCAAGACATTTGAGAAGTTGGAAGGAGAGACTTGTGACATGTGGGAGGAGGCTGATATAGAGCCCACAGGAATCAACCACAAGGAATCAACATTAGTGGTGGGACTAAGTAGTGGTGATTACCTGTATTAGCATCATCGGGAATGGGTTAAAGAGGGGACAATACATATATATCTAGAAGGGTATAAAAGTGTTCTAAATTCAGAAAGAAATAAAAGGATGGGGAATGGAGGGAGAAGACAAGGCAGAGATGTTTAGTGGGAACCCTACTTACATCAGATCTAGGTTAAAGAGAGAACAATATTTACATTTAGAAGAGAATAAAAGTCTTCTAAATTTATAACAAAAAATAAGAGGGTAAGGGAATAGGATAAGGGAGGGTATAGAAGATTGTCTAGATTAACAGGAATGAGATAAAGAGGGACTATCATATACATTTGGAAAGTATAAAAGTATTCTAAATTCAGAGAGAAACAAGAGGGCAAGGGAAAAGGATAGGGGGAAGAAGATAAGGGAGGGATTTTTGGAGAGACAACAAGTTAAGTAATAGGAGGACAAAGTAGTAGGTAGAAGTAAAGTAGAGGAGTCAGGAGGGATATGAAGTAAGAGATACACACAAATATAAAATAAATATCAGGAGTACAATTTATTAGGGAAAAAACAGGTGTAGTAATCATGATTGCAGCAAAGTTAAAACTAAAATAGATTTAATCAAAAAGAAAACTAGGGAAATTGCACTGTCTGTCATATTAATCAATATTGTTTTAGACTATTTAAAAGAACTACAGCATAAGATTGGATTGCTGTGGTGTAGGAAATGATGAGTTGGTAGACAGGAAAATATGGAAAGACTTAGACCTATGAAGAAAAATGTTATCCACCCTCAGAGAAACAGAGGACAAAGAAGTATAGTATATGGCCTTACATAAATGCATATGAATATATATGACTATACATGAATATGAATATAGATATCTAAGTATTTATATGTGCACATAAGTGTATTTATGTATCTGTATATTTATGTATATTGTGTATGTGTATATATGTATGTATGTATATATATATATATAAGTATACATATATATATAGATTAATCTATCTATCAATCTATAGATCTATCTCCACACTTAATTGTAGCCTTCTTGGAGAATGGGGAGAAGGGGGAAAAAGGACAAAATAAAAATGCACAGCAGAGAACAAAAGAAAACTTACAAGGAAGCAAAGAAAAGATGGACAGCTCTGAACACAAAGTATAGTATTCATTATATAGGTTTTCTTGAAATGGAAATTAATTGATGTATATTTTGAATCCTCTCTTACATTCTGCTGAGCACAAGGCAATGCTTTTTTTCTTGTTTTGTATTTAAGTTTATTATATGTTTCTTTTTCTTTTTTATTGTGTATTTAACTTTTAGTATCTATGTTTAAAATAAATTAATAAGAAAGAGAAAGCAAGCAATATGATATGAATTATACATATAAAAAGAGCATATCTTGGAATAGAATATAATAAGAAACTAAAATTCAAAGCTGTTTCTCTTTCAAATATTTAAAATATGCTAAAGAGCCAATGATTTCCTTTAAATTATTGAAATCCATTTTGTCTTGAGAAAATGACATGCCCCATTGAATCTAAGCAAGCCAAGCCCTATAATTCTTTAAAATACAATTAGGAAAATCAGCCCTAGGTCTTCATTTATATGGTATAGGAGTAAAACAAACACACAAAAACAATTTCTTTAGGAAAATCAGTTAAATTCAATACCTGCTTAATAACTGCCTATTATATGCCAGAAGTCACTCCAAGTTACTTAACCTAATTTTGTCAGTTGCTAAAACAAAGTAATAATAAGAAACCAGTCTCTAATGTGCCCATGGGCTTTATTAATTTACATTTTTTTCAAAGAGTTAAGGAGCTGCTGTTCCATAATCTTGACAAATACTATAGGAGAATAATATGAACATCCATCAAGTTCCTCTTTCACCAAAGCCTCACTTCTGGGAACAAAAACAAATATTAAATCCTGCTTTGCAAATATCCCTTGTAAAGCACCATGATGGATCATTAGAGTCAACTGTTTGAATAGCAGAACATTTCAATCTGGAAACCATTGCATAAGGGTACCAAAGGGTCACCCTGAATTCTGCCTTTCTTAGTGTCAAAGTTACAAATGGTCATAAATAAAAGTATAATTTCTACTCAATAATTATTGTCATTTTACTTTTATCCAAATGTGTTGTAGTGTATTTCCAGGCTTTTATATGTATAGGTTAAGTATGATTTTGGATCCAAATAGTCACTCTGAATCTACCATGAAGTAGAGAGTGTGATACAGTTGGAAGGCAAATAGACAAAATGTTAAACTTGGAGTCACAGAGTGACAGAATTTCAGAATGATAACTGTAATAATAATAACAATAACCTTGAGAAGTATTCCAGCCAAATCTATTCCTTAATTAGGATCTCTTCTACAATGTCCCAAACAAATGTTTATCTCATCTTTGCTTCAGACTTGTAGAGAAGAGGCACCAATAACGTCATCTATTTTTGACATCTTGAATAATTAGAAAGTTTTTTGTATATTTCCCTTATATTAGAACTAAATCTCTATTTCTGAAATTCCAACTCAGTGCTCTTCTGGGGCTAATAACAACAAATTGAATCTGCTCTCCACACAACTCTTTGCATATTTGAAGTCTGTTATCATCTCTCCTGTAACTCTTCCTTTCTGTTTATCCTTAGTCCCTTCAGTCTATCATCATATGGTATGATCTGGAGACCTTTTGTTATGATGGATGTTTTCAGAGTGCTTTCCAATTTATCATTATCTTTCCTGATATTTGGCTGCCGGAATTAAACAAAAATATTCTATATGTAATCTGATTATGTCAAATTACAGCCAACCTATCAATATCCTAGTGTTGGACAGGATGCCACTCTCAATGCAACCTAAGATTACACTACCTGGAAGTATCTCAGAATTGATACTGGAAGTAAGATACTTCCATGTATCCAGGTGTGTACTCACCTGGTACACATTACCAGTTTGATATCACACTGAAGAAGTAAATTAATTAACGTAGAATCAATTTCTTTTTCTGAAGTGGGGTTATTTAAGTATTCTATTTCTTCTTTTATTAATGAGGGCAATTAATTCTAAAGAAGTATTTAAACCAATGCCTGTTGATTGCAAATCTAATGTCTTATTGACAGAATGTTGTCACATATGGCAGAAAACAGATTCTGGTCATTACTCTGCTATAAACTAGCTGTATGACCTTGAGAAAGTTAAATCATCTCTCTGGGTCTCAATGTTCTTACTTATAAAAGAGAAGATGGCCTTTATGATCTCATAGTTGATGCATGTCAAGGTAAAAATCCTATGATTTAAAGCAAATATATGTGTCGAACGGACAGTGAATAAAATCCATTCATAGTTTGGCAAAAGTTAAATAATGTTTTACAAAATTGTAACAAGACATTCCACTTGAATGTGCTATTTCTTGAAATGAGACAAGACGCCAGAGAGAAAAGTAAATTTTTTTTTCTCTTAAGAAGTCTCAAAAATTATCATAAAAATTCCACCAACTAGCCAATTAATCACTTAACAAATATTTACTAATTGATTACTGTGGGCAAGACATTAAGCTAAGCACTAGAGATAGAAAAAGTATTAGTGGGGAAAGGCCCTATACTCAAGTTGCTGATACTCTTAATTGACGAGTTCATATTCTAACTGATATCATTGATCAGTCAATAGACACTTTTTAAGTGTCCTGAGAACTATTCTAGATGCTAGGTATATGAAAGCAGAAATTGAATGGTGAATGAATGCAAACAGCTTATATTCTTTCAGGGAAACACCACATATACATATGCATTTGTGTGTATACATAGAGACACACACACACTCACACATATATATACACACACACATTACATATGTATATATATGCATATCTATATTATAGATGTGTGTATACATATGTATATACATGTATATATAATGTATATACATGTATATATAATGTATATACATGTATATAATATATATATACATGTATATGTATGTTTGTGTATGTGTGTATGTGTGTGTGTGTGTGTGTGTGTGTATCCCATTCTCTCATTCTCTTCTCTTCATTGGCACCAGCCTAGCATAAACCCTCATCAATTCTCACCTGGACTATTACACAGCCTCTTAATTGTTCTCCCTGCCTCAAGCCTCTACCTCATCATAATTCCTCCTGCCTAGCTGATTTTACTCATCACAGGTCTGACCATGTTATTCACCTCTCTCTGAAGCCCAGAGGCTCTCTTTTTATTATCTCCAGGATCAACTATAACACCTTGGGGCATTTAGGTTCTTCATAATCTGCCCTTTCCCACCTTTCCAGATTTCTTCCTCTTCATTCCTTTCCACACACTTTCCAGTTTAGCTTCACTGTCCTACTTACTGATCCTCATATATGACACTCTATCTCCCATCTTTTTGCCTTTGCACTGACTCTCTTCCATGTCTGGAATTCTCTCTCATCTTATATCCACTCCTATTTTCTTCAGAATCCTTTAAGACTCAGCCTTAGTCTCACCTCCAGCAGAGAGTCCTTCCTGGTCCCCCACTTTCTAGTGTTTTCTGCTCCTATATTATCACGTTTTAATCGATAGCAATTTCCTAACATTCTATTCCAATTGTGCAACAGAATTATTTGACATCATGTGTATTTTTATTATCATTGTTGTTAATATTATTATTACTACTAATTATCACCATTATCATTATAATTATGGATCAGGACCTGTGACTTTGTTTGTCTCACTTTCCTAGGTGAGGAAACTACCTATAATAATATAGATAATTATTTGTGACATGAAGTCTTAGAGATATCTGTGCTTGGTGGTACTGAGAAATCGGGTAACAATAATGTGTCAGAGGTAGACCTTGAACAGAAATCATCCTAATGCCAGCTCTCTGTCCATTATACAACACTGCCTCTCATTGTTGATCATACCTTCCAAAATGATGTTTATTGACTTATGTTATCTTAGTGAGTTTTATCCCCAGGGATAAAATCCCTCTGTTTGGAAGCAGAATGAAAACATAAGGACATCAGCTCAGGTTTTATTGCCTATTCTGTGCCTTCAGCACATGACAGAAATTGCTTACTAAATCGAACTCTAATGACCTAAGAAAATCAATTCAGCCCCCAGAAGTGTTTACCTTCTTGGAAAGGATTGCAAGGATAGTGAGGGCAGAATCAGAGGCTCATTTTCATAATCACATCTTCATCTTCTCTGGAGCTGCTATTAAAATAACACTATTCACCTTAAATTTAAATATATACTTCTGGTTTTCTTTACAGTTCATTGTTTCATATAACATGCATCTGTGGGAGAATAAAAAAAAAGGAGTTCAATTTTCCTAGCTGGGAAACAGGCCATAGGTGAAAAACCAATGGATCAAGTATCTATCATGAAGATTATGGTTCATGGATCACTGGTAGCAAAAGAAGAAAAAAAAACTGAAATGACTCAGTTACCATAGTATTTTTTTTTTCCCACTCCTACTTCTAATTCTATTATTCTCATTACTTTACCTTACTTTCTCACATGCACATGCATACATCAGTAGTGATCTGTTCAGAATAGCCAGATAACATATGGGTTGTTACTGAGCCTTCATAAATCTACTGAGAGTCAGTACTTTCAAGATCTCAGAACTGAGTGACTTATGACCTTGAGAATTCTGAAGGAGATAGGGAAGAAGAGAAAGAAAGAGGGGGAGGGAGGGACAGAGAGAGGGAGAGAGAGAGAGATTTGACAAGAACTCTCCAAAAACAGGGACAATGTGACTAGATTCACAGATATAGAATACTTCTGCACCTCAGTGCAAATATGTAAGTACATTGCAACATTTATCTATAATGAAAAGAGTATCCTTTGCAATAACCCTAAAAATATAGGATGTACAATTATCTATGGAAAATGAATGGAATATGCATCAATGAGCAATACTTTTCCTGTTTAGTGGTGTCTGTCATCCAAATATCAGAGAGAGGATCAAATGAGTTAAGCAGTGCTCCTTTGCTGAGAAAGAGAAAAAGAGAGAGACAGAGACAGAGACAGAGAGACAGAGAGACAGAGAGAGAGAGAGAGGCTGGACCTATCACAAAGGACCCCAGGAGACCAGTGTTTAAGTGCCTCATCTACTACTTCTGGTCAAGTCAGGTAACATATTCCTTGTCATGTTCCTTCTTGCTGGAATCCAGACCCACCCCTTGATTTATTCTGCAAGGGTTAGAAGCAATATCATATCTCCTGTATTCCAAACTCTACCAGATATTGAAATAAAGGTATTCCCTCTCTTCCACCACTCTTTACCAGTGAACAAATAATTTAAATAAAAAAGTCTTCACTGAATAAAAAAAGAATAATCTGGTTCCTTAATCCATTTGATATGACTTCCTAGGGTGGATAAGAAAACTTTTCCTGTTCTTATTCATGATATTAAATAGCTAGAAATAAATTGGTTAACATCTGATAATTTATAATACTGTAAAAATATGGCTGAATAGAAAGGTTGTTAATAAGATAGTTAAAAGAGGGGCATCTAGGTGGTGCAGTGGATAGAGCACCGGCCCTGAAGTCAGGAGGACCTGAGTTCAAATCCAGCCTCAGACTAAACTCTTGACACTTACTAGATGTGTGACCCTGGGCAAGTCACTTGACCCCAATTGCCTAAAAAAAAATAGCTAAAAGAATCAGCCCCTACTCAATATAATTGGAATACCCCAGGGTATAAGGTGGTGATGTCTCAAATATGTCCTTCATTTATCTAACTCAGAATCTAAAGTTTTCACCACTGAAATTCCTCTTTTCAGTTAATATTAAGATATTCTCCTCAGAAAGTCATTGTCAATGTGTGTGTAGAGAGATCAATAGACAGATACATAGATAAACACAGAGATAGATACATAGATAGATATAGATAGATATTAACTGGTAGTGATACAACATTTGAAACTGATTAGTTTATCTATATGGATAAGTCTCCCTTTACTAAAAGAAGAGCTCTGAAATGAATTGAGCAGAGCCAAAGTCCATTTTGATAGGATTGCAGAGAGAAGGGTTTCTGTTTAGGGAAATCAGGCCCTAATGCAGCCAGCACAGAGCAGTGCTGAGGGACAGAGGCTTTGAGGAAGAGGAGGAGGAGGTCATTCATGGGGGGAACTCTGAAAACTAACTTCATCTTCTTCACAAGATTGCATATGGCTAACTATGTTCCTTTATCTTCTGTAATATCTCTGGATGGTTCCTTTTGTCCTTGTTCTGCTACCAACACATATTGTTTTCTAAGACAGCAATGTACTTTACCCAGCACAGTGTTTCAAAAGCATTCCTTTCTCTAAGTGCCCTTTTGTTTAGATTCTAATTGATAAAGCTCCTTTTGATGATTTCCTTTTGTGCTAGGAAAGATTTCAATGTTCCAGGAGAGAATAATGTCTTCCAATATATTTGAAGCACTAGAAAAGGAAAACAAATATTTATGATGTTGAATTAAAGACAAAGAAATGCCAAGGACCAAATCACATCTATGTCTCTTTATTTTTAATGGCACAAGTGTGAGCTGTGTTCATCATAATTTGTAACTCAGGGACAGAACAGATGGCAAAGGCTTAGTTAAAATTAAAAAGGAAAATATTTACTTAAAAGAATAGCACTGCCAAGAGATGATTGACTCTATCTGGGGAAAGTCTCATCTTGACTACAATAAAATTGTACAGTACAAAATGATAGGCCCTCATCTGAATGCATTTCTATTAGGAAATTCACATTGACAGAAATAGCTTGTCCTCTCATATCTACCATAGATCATGCTGAAATGGTAAGCACAACAATTTATAATAAATAGTTTTATTTGGCTTTCCCGGTTACAAATCCAAATCAAAACTCACTGAATAGTTATAAATTATTGGATATATTATCTGACATATTGTGTGACTTCATTTGAAATCAGCAGGAGTAAGATATTAAATATATTTCTTCTAATTTTGTATGACTTTAAGTAATAAGACAGACATTTGGGGAAGTGCATTGCAACCATAGAACAGTTAGGTAGCAAATGGTTTTAGATTTAGAACTGAAAGTGGCATCAGAGATCATCTAGTCAGCATTCTTAATTATACAGAGATATTAAGGAATAGCCCACAGTTTTATAGTGCTTTAAGGCTTACAGATTTCTTTCTTCAAAATGATTCTGTAAGTGAAGTTGTACAAACATCATAATCTCCATTAATGGAAGAAATCAAGGTTTCAACAAAGTTATGACGTGTCCGGTGTCACACAGTTACTGAGTCCTTAATTGAAATCAGATCACTTAACTCCAAATCTAGTGATCTTTCTCTACCACATCACATTGTCTCTTGACCATTCTGTCTTTTTTCTGTGTTAGGTCCATTCCAATAAAACTGCTGACTTAAATGCTTCTTGAGCTGATCAACCGCAACAGTCAACAACTTCAGGCAGTAGGATTGGTAAGGGCCAAGAGGTGACTGTTCAGGAAAAGTCCTGCTTAAAGGAGTCATTGGTCTGGATAACATAAATGGAGTCAGGACACTATGGCCTAAGTATTGTAGTATACCTCTGGAGGTTTCAGAAGTGGAAGGAAGCTGTGTGGTGGCAGGGGATAGGTTAGTAGTACATGAGGATAGTAAAAGATGGATTCAGGGTAGAAGTTAATTCATGTCGAGAAGATAGGAGTTTTAAGGACCATCAACATAGATGCTGAAGTCCTATAGAATAATAGCAAACAGAAGGCAAAGAAAGTAAGTTATGATAGTTATTTTGGAAGCTCTTTGGTGGTATATCCTCCATGTTATGGAATTTCCCCTATCTCTTTAGCAATGAAGATATTCCCGAATAGAAGCCACACAGTGGTGGTTTGCTAATTCTCTAAAATACTTCTTGTGTGATACAGTATATTAAACTTTTCTATGTTTATATCTTATCTCCCTACAAGACTACAAGAGGGGAAGGACTATGTCTTAGCTAAATCTAAAATTTTTCCCAGCTCCTAGCATTTTACTGTGTACATAATAGATGCTTCATAATTTTCAGTGAATGAATGAACAATCAAGCCAAGATACCATGGGCAAATTACTTAATCTTATTTGCCTCAGTTTCATCATCTGTAAAATGAACTGGGGAAGGTAATAGCAAATAACTTCATTATCTTTGCCAAGAAAATCCCAAATGGGGTGATGAAGAGTCAGACACAACTGAAACAAATGAACAGCAAGACAAATCAAATCAATAAGCATTTATTAAATACTTACTCTGTCTACGACACTGTGCCAAATTTACTGGGAATACAAATCCAAGCAAAAAAGAAAGACAATCATTACCCTCAGAAACTTACATTTTAATGGAAAAAGATAATATAAAAAGGAAGCTCCGAAGTGGCAAAGGGAGAAAATATTTGTGCAGTAGCATAGAAAACAAAGTCTAGGGCAGGGGTAGGGAACTTGTGGCCCTCTAGGTCCTCAAGTGTGGCCCTTTGACTGAATCCAAACTTCATAGAACAAATCCCTTTAATAAAAGGATTTGTTCTGTAAAATTTGAGAAAGTTACATATGACCTCAAAACTACAAGTTCTCTGCCCCTGGTCTAGGGTGTCAAGAATAAAGAAGGGAGGGGAATGTAGATATGGCTGTCCTGGATGCTCTTTGAAAATGAAGTTTCTGAGGAAAACTAACCAATCAGATGTGGACATAGGAGGATTAAAATATTCTTCCAGTTTAAGAAGGCTGGGGATGGAGTGAACATCTAGGAAAAGAAGCCAATTATAGCATGGTAGAGAACTTCTAAAAAGAAAAGAATGAAGCTCATAAGAGGAAAGTTTAGCTGGATGATATTTATGGAATCCAGTAAGAAATATGTCTAAAAAGGAAGAAATAAGGTTGGAAAGGTAATTATGGAGGGCCTCAAATGCCAAACAAAATAATTTGAACTGTAGTATGAAAGCAAGAGTATCTACTGGTATCCACTGAAAATGTACTTTTTATAGGTTGTAGTATTAGATTAGAATTAGATTAATAGTAATAGATTAGAATCAGATTTAAATGCTTGACTTTGTCAGAAAAAGATACATTTAAATTACCTTCCCTCCAATATTTTATTAACTCTGTAACCATGGGCACATCATTTAACAAGGCATTTTGCTGAGACTATCAGTTACACACATCTTTTTGATGCAGACTGACAGAACTCTCCATACATGGACTTCTCTACACTGGTAAAAACCATAGGTTGAGATGAAATAATATCTTTAATACCTAGTACAAAAAATTGTTATGAGGCTCATTAAGAAGATATATGTAAGGGGCCGCTAGGTGGTGCAGTGGATAGAGCACCAGCCCTGAAGTCAGGAGGACCTGAGTTCAAATCCAGCCTCAGACCAAACACTTGACACTAGCTGTGTGACCCTGGGTAAGTCACTTAACCCCAGCTGCCTAAGCAAAAAAAAAAAAAAAAAGATGATATATATAAAGCTCTTTGCCAGCTTTAAAGCACTATAAACTTCAGTTATTTTATAGTAATTATCAGCATTTGAAAGCTTGTTGAGGGAAACTAGTGTCTCCATTTTGTATTTACATCAATGCTAGCAGTTAGCACAATGTCTGGCACATAGTAGGAGTGCTCTGTGTGATTGTTAATTTATGTAAATTGATTGCTTGATCATTCAGGCAGTGCTACTATAAGGAGAAAAGATTAAAAGTACATATATACATACACATATACACACACACATATATATACATACACATATACATATATATACAAGTGTGTATGTATGTATACACACATGTATACATACACATACATCTATATATACATAAATACATATAATTGATATGTATGATGTGAGATAGTGAAAAGAGACAAGGAACAGAGAAAGAGGAAGAGAGACAGAGAGAGGTTTAGAAATGGGAATAAAAGCTAATTCTTCTTTTCTCCCTCTATCTTATTCATTCACTAGAATCTTGAGATTCAATTGAGAACTACTTCGTGTTTTTTTTAATAGGAAGTATATCATAATTGCCTCATCAGTTGCATTTTATTCTGTCAATAAAAGGTGATACTGCTTTTCACATTCAGTTAAACCTAGGCTAATAAGTCTGAGAAGGAAGGCAGTGATTTTATTCCATCCACTCCTCCCTACCATAGAAACAAAGGTTTGTGTAAATAATGAGACAGGTTCATTAAATAGATTAAGGATTCTCATCCATGAATGACCAAAATGTAACACCTACACCAAACTCTGTACATTACATTGTGTGACTTTGTTTAAGTCCATTTCTTTGTAATATTTCCTTATGCTCCTGGTAAGCTAGTCTAGTGCCTCAGCTACTGATTCCATAAAAGGCACATCCTTAGAGCATTCTCCTCTCCAAATGCATCTTCATAATTCACTTACAAGAGCTACATGAATGACTCAGGAAGTTGCATAGCCAGTGCCCTACTGGGTCAATAAACTGCAGTCTATCTGAATTCTATTAGCACAAAAAGGAAATGCCGAGCTTAACTCTGTCCCATCAAACTTCTGCTAAATCTTTGTGCTCTACTAATGGGACTCAAGTGTTGTAGAGAAGTACTTTGGACTTACAGTTTACATTTTACCCTATGACTCTGCCTACAAAACTAAGTAAAATTAGACACTAGGAACTGAATCCAGCAACCTATGAAGAGAACCCAAAGCAGTGGCAACAACATCCCTATATCCCTTATGCTAGCAAAACCATGGAAATGAACCATAGGAAAGTCAATCTGCCATCAAATATTTATTCAGCCTCTGCTCTGTGCAATGTGCTCTGCTGGTGGCTTGGTGAGGGAAAAAAAGATGTGTACATATGATGACCCTTCGCAGTGCAGCAATGGCTCTGGGATTGTGGAGGGTATGCCATCAGAGCACAGACTCTGTTAGGTCCTACCCAGGCTCAGCAGGCTTCAGGCATTTCTGTTGCCTGAGGACCAGCCTAATTAAATATGATGAGACTTACCTCAAGGCTGCTAGCAGGATAATGAATTTTTGGCTACAGCAACTCACAAAAGCCACCTATTAAGCTATATAGGGGTCAAAAGTTTTGTCAGGGGAGGATGTACCCACACTGATAAAAATCACAAATCCATGAAGTTATTATAATCTTATATTAGAATGCTTTAAAGTTTATAAAGTATCATCCCATGCATTATCTCATTTGATCTTCATAAGAACTCTGTGAATTAAATAGTACAACTATTATGATCCTAATTTTACAGACAAGGAACTGAAACCCAAAAACATCAAGTGATTTGCCCACAGTCATAGTCAAAATACATGGATGCTAGGACTCTGGTGTTTTGATTCCCAGTTCAGATTGTTTCTTATTTTTTGAAGGGTCATCATCCATACCACAAATTCCTAATTTGGATTATAAACCAATATTCTGTCCTGATCTCCTGTCTCTTCTCTATGTTCTCTCTCTGAGTGACTTCATTAGCTCCCATGTTACCAATCACTTCTATGCAGATGACTCCAACCTTAGCTTTTCCTTTGAGCTCTGGTCCCACATCCCCAATTGATTATTGGACATTGCAAACTGGAGGTTTGCAGGTGTCTCAAACTCAACCTATACAAAATAGTTACTTATTATATTTCCCACGCAAAGTCACTTCTTTTCCCAAATTTCTTATTTTTATTGAGAACACCACCATCCTTCTAGTTATCCAGGATTGAAAAGTCAGCTCCCCATTCTCCCACACCACATGTATCTTATCTCTTGCTAAGTGTTAATAATCCTATCTCCATAATATCTCTCATATTCATATCATTCTTTCCACTCCAACTACTAGTATCTTAGTTCAGGATCTAAACATTCCTCAACCTCCTAGTCACTCTTCTTGCCTCAAGTATTTCTTCTCATCAATCCATATAACTGTCAACGACATATTTAGAACACAGGTCTTGACAGTCCCTCCCCTGCTCATTAAACTCCAATGGCTACTTAAAACTTCTACAATCAGATGAAAACATTTTTGTTTGACATTTAAATTCTTAACAATCTGGCTCTAATTTACCTTTCTACTCTATGCACATATTAACCTTCTTTTACACTATGGTTCAGCTACTCTTTCTTTCTATTTGATACATCAGATGCTGTTTCCAAGTTCCAGGACTTTGCACTTGTTGTCACCCATGCCTGGAATGCACTTCCTCCTTACTACTATGGCTTAGAATGCCTTCTGTCCTTGAAAGGTCAGTTCAAGTGGCATTTTTAATGTGAGGACTTTTCCTGATTCCCTAGCTGATAATATTTTCCTCCTTTTTTCCCTTCCCCAAAATAAATAAATAACACTTGCAATTATTTTGTATATACTTATTTATGTACACATTGTCTCTTTGATAGGAAATAAGTAAACATATTTATGTACATGTTGTTTCTTTAAGACAGGAACTGTTTCATTTAGGTTTCATCCTGTTTCTGGAACAGGTCCTAGTTTAATCGATTTTTGTATTTTGTATTGAAATGTTTTTACATAGTGTCCTTGGGGCTCTGACTCCTGTTATTTGTTGTTCAGTCATTTCAGTCACATCCAACTTTTTGTGACCCCATTTAGGGTTACAGATGAAGAAACTGAGGCAAACAGGATTAAGTGACTTGCCCAGGTTCAAACAACTAGTAAGGATTTGAGGCCAAATTTGGGCTCACATAACATGAATCTTCCTAATTCTAGGTTCAGCACTCTATCCACTGTGTCATTTACCTGCCATGACCTCTTATTGCTTGCAACTAAATTGTGGGAGGAGGGTGAAGAACTATTTATATCTACATATAGTTCTATATATAATCTACATATTCATACTTCATTAAAATAATAAAATGTAAGGCAGTTGATGATACATAAGATAATTACTATGTAGTACAAGGGTCACTATGAGTTACTATGAGCTGGGGCATTTGAAGGAGGGTTGCAGGTGAGATCTGAGTTGGTACTTGAAGAATGAACAAAAATATCTAACTAGAGAAGAGAAGGTTGTACATTTTTAGACCCATACAATGTTCGGAATGGAAGACACCTTAAAGAGTCATGCTACCATTTCTTCAATCGTTTTCTTCCCTCATTGCATTTTTAATTGCTTCTTTCTAACCTAATACAGAACGATGGTAATCTTTGGGCTAGTTTTGGAAAAAAATAAGTGCTAAGAATACTTGGCTAAAAAGATATGAACTGGAGATGCTTTGATTTCTACAGATAGGAGATATAGCTCAGGGTAGTCTCAATGAGGGGGAAAAGAAGCAACAAAAATAGATGGTGGCATTACGAAAGAGCTTTATGTGGTTAGCAGGTCAGGAAAGACATGCTGAGTAAAAAAAAAATGACAACTAGGGTACATACATCTGGTTGAGCAAGGGGAAAGGATAGAAAAGGGAAAGAGAAAGAGTACCTAAAGCTAGCTAAAGTTTCTTGGTCTTGGTTATGATCTATACAATACAGATTTATACAATGTAAATAAATTATAGTATAAAAGACTAAAATAAAGTCAATGAATAATTTCAAAATTGGGAAAACATACAAAATATAAAAATTCCAAAATTAAATATGAGATTTCAAATCTAGGGAGAGGGGAGGAGATGACCCATGAAAATCATTTCTGTGCAGGAAGACTTTTCTAAGTTGCCCACACAGTTGCCAAAATAATTTCCCTTAGGCCCAAGTCCCCCCACTCAAGAATTTCCTCAGGTTGGAAGTGGATGTTACTGAATCTGTCTCCAGATGGTGTTTCCAGATTTATTTCACATTGTGGCTATCATGCATTCTATATTTCAGTCAAACTGGCCTACTTACTATGTCCTAAACTCCACTTCTAAAATTCTGCTTCCACACCTTGCCATAGGCTGTCCCTTTGCCTGAATGAATTCTCTTTTCCCTTCCACCTCTAAGACTCTTTCTTCTATTCTCAACACAGTCATTGCCTGCCATGAGAAGCATTTATTGATCCCCTTATCTGTTAGTTTTTTCTTGCTTTTGCTCTCTTTCTCTCCTCAGATTCTCTTTCAATTACTCATCAATGTTATTATCTCCTCAAAGAGATGTGAAACGATTTTCACAAAACTATGTGAAAGAAACATTTTTTTAAATTTTGTCTTTATGCCCCCAGTTCCTAGAGCAATACCTTGAACATACTAGGCATGTAGTAGAATGTTTGTAGAATTGAAAATTGAATGTGTTAGTCTGAGATAATTTTTTGTAACATGTTTTAGGCTATAGAAGTGTTTCAGAAAAGTTTTGCTCATTCAAATTCAAATGTATTTGTTTGTGTTGTTCTCCCTATAAGAACATGTCTCCTTTTTGTTCTTCCAAATCTTTGAAGATAGGGGACATACTCCACTTTCAACATGAATCCTTTCCTGGCTACACTGAACTCCTATTTCAGTAATTTTTCAGTCATGTCTGGCTCTTAGTGATTCAATTTTGGGTTTTCTTGTCAAGGGTACTGGAATGGTTTGCCATTTCCTTCTCCATCTTATTTTACTAAAGAGGAAATTAAAGCAAACTGAGGCAAACAGGGTTAAGTGACTTGCATAGGGTCAGAGGTACTAAGTGCCTTGAGGCCACCTTTGAACTCAGGAAGATGAGTCTTCCTGACTCCAGGCCCAGTATTCTATCCACTGAGCCACCTAGCTGCCCCAGTACTCTCATAGCACCAGACATTCAATGAACACTATATTAGGACAGTCAACACAAGCTTGTGTGGTCTTAATATTGTATTAAGTGAGGCACAGTGTCTAGGTCTAAGGAAATGATAATGTCACATCCTCACTGTTCCACAATGGCATTACAGAGAGGTCAACTTAATTTTAATGTAAGGAAAATCTTCCTAACCATTAGCTATCTGAATATAGAATGAGTTGCCTCATTCCCACTCCCAGGAGATATCTAAACACGGTGTATACAACTACTGCTTGGCCACTTTGCAGAGAGATTCTTTTTCAGGTATGAGTTTAGACTGGGTAGCTTCTGAGATCCCTTCAAATAAGAGATTCTGTGCTTCTATAATTAGAATAGGTTGCCATTCTTTGCATATGTTCATTTTCTTCTATTTTTCAATTCCTGGTTTTGTTTTTATTTAGAGAAAAGTGCCAAAAATGACTGAAGAAGGTAAAACCTCTCAGGGAGAAGGGAGGAAAGAGATGTGAAAGTTTTCCTTTCTATGAAGCAGACCTGAAAGGAAGCTATCTCCTGGGGTAGGGGAGAGGCATTTAAGTGTTAAAGTGCAATAGAAAGTCTTTAACCAATATTTTTTAATTTACTTTATTTTTAATTTAGGGAATAAAACAAGCATTTTCATGATAAAGTATAATAAAAAAAGATGATTGCACATGAAACTGCAAATTACGTACAACTGATATTCATTTTAAATATATAACAAAGTTATCATGTAAATTTCTTTTTTTTTTCTTTTTTCTTCCCTCCTCCCTGCCTTGCCCTAGAGATGGCTATCATTAGACACACACACACACACACACACACACACATATATATGTAATATAAATTGTGTACATATGTATATATGTGTATGTGTATGCATATATATGTACATGTAAAATTATTCTATACATACTTGTTATTATTAGTTCTTTCTCCGGATATAGATAGCACCTTTCTTCATATGTCTTTTTTTAAATTTGTGTATTTATAATAGTCAAAATGACTTAGTCATTAAAAGTTGGTCTTAAAATAATATTGCTATTAGTGTATACAATGTTCTCTTGGTTCTGCTCACTTCATTCTTCAGTGACTTTTGATCTTCATCTTTAAAATATTCATTAAAATAGTTTTGCCTATATCATCAAATATTATACAGCACAGGCTGATCTTATTATCATACATAAAACATGAGATCCAGGAATTTCCAGTTACTTTTTGCTTCTCTGGTACATATTTCAAATTATTTTACATCCCTTTTGACACAACTCAAAACACTTTAAGTGATTTAAATATTCCAGGCACTGTGCTAGGCATTGAAGATAACGCAAACAAAAATACTTTAGTATCTGCTCAAAAGGACCTTAAATTCCATTGGATGAATGCAAGACACATCCATAAAAGGCAATTTGAGGTAGAGAGAGTGGATTTGCAACTGGGGATGTTAGGAAAGGCTATGTGTTACAAGTGATACTTAAATTGACCATTGTTGGGAATTAAGGATTCAAAAAAATATAAGTGAGCACACAATACACACAAAGCAAGGCACTAGTGGAAGGCCTATTTGGAAACATTGAAATAGAAGGTAAAATGTCAAGTTCTGTGAAGACTAGGCAATAAATTTTGGTTGCAACATAGAGTATAACAAGGTTAATAATTGAAAATATCTGGAAGAAAGGACCCTGTAGAGGATCCATCCTCAATTTTTCAGACAACTAGCTGTTCCTTATTGTTCATTCAAAACTGTGACATTGGCCCTAGGACCATTTCCTCATATTCTTTTCAGAACTGAAGATACCCCAACCTCTTGATCTTCATTGGCCCCCAAAGTAAGGTTCATTTTCTTCATTGAAAAATCAGTAATACATATCCCAAGCTACCTTTTCACTTTCTGTCTACTACTGGGTTTATAAGGTGTTCAGGAAAGACCAGCAACTCTGGTGTGAGGGTTTGCCAAGCCCTTTTCAAGGCTGCTCATACATTTGGTGCCCAACTGTCCCCCAACATTCACCTGTAAGCTCCAACAAACTGTTTCATGTGTAGTGGCCACTCCTGGGTAAAACCAACTCAGTAGAAAGGCTAAACCAATTTAAGGGTAAATAACAGGGCTTAAACACATTGGTGAGGTGGAGAGATGTTTACCCCAAGCACATGAAGATTTTCTCTGGCGGAATGGTCACATAAGAACAATTTGTTCCAACAGCCATGAAGGCAGCTGAGGCATGATCTATGGTGCACTTAGAGCTTGGTCAGACAACGAAGACACCAACATCATCCAGTGCATTCTGGGCCATCGCCAGCCATCCTGACTTTTATCTGGCCAATGCATTTTGATGACTATCAAAGAGAGTGAATCTGACAACTTTGTGTAATTCTGCCTCCCTTAAATCCAATTCACGTTAAGTCAAGACATCACCCTGTGATGTCATTGGTCCTCTTCAAAAATGAAGGTTGGACAACAATAATAACAATTATTGTCATAAGTCAAGATGCCCAATTAGAGATTTTATTTTTGACTTTACTAACTAAGGACTGTAAGAATTTGCTCCCTAGTATTCACATTCTAAGAGAAAAGGGAACATGAATATCCAGAAATAATATATCAGAATAACGTAATTGCACACGTAAATGAAGGAAAACTAGCCAGCCTCTCAATAAATAGCACTTAACTGCTGACCTATTTTATCTTGCTTAGTTCCTTGAAAGGTTATACTCAATTTTTCTGGGTGGGTGATTCTTGGTTGTGATCCTAGCTCATTTGCCTTCCAGAATACCATACTCTAAGCCTTCTGATCATTTAATGTAAAAGCTGCTAAATCTTATGTCATACTATCTGTGGCTTCACAATATTTGAACTGTTTCTTTCAAGCTGCTTGCAGTATTTTTTCCTAGACAATGGGATATATGGAATTTGACTAAATATTCCTGGGAGTTTTCATTTTGTGATTTTCATTCAGGAGATGATCAATGTATTGCTTTTATATTTTACCCTCTGGTTCTAGGATATCAGGGCAACTTTCTTTGGTCATTTTTTTTGGTGAGGCAATCAGAGTTAAATGACTTCCTCAGGGTCACACAGCTATTAAGTGTCAAGTGTCTGAGGCCAGATTTAAACTCATATCCTCCTGACTCCAAGGTTAGAGCTCTATTTACTGTACCACCTAGTTGCCTCTATCATGACTTTTAAGTAGACTAACAATTCTTGTTATCTTTCTTAGATCTATTTTTAGGTTAGTTGTTTTTCCAATGAGATATTTCATATTTTCTTCTATTTTTTTCATTCTTTTCTTTTTGTTTCTTGGTGTCTCATGGAGTTATTAACTTCCACTTGCCTAATTTTAATTTTTAAGGCATTATTTTCTTCAGTGAGCTTTAGTACCTCTTTTTTCCCCCATTTGTCCAATTCCATTTCTTGAGGAATTTTTCTTTTCCTCAGTGAATGTTTTTACCTCTTTTACCATTTGGCCAATTTTTCTGTTTAAGGTATTCTTCTTTTGAGTGGATTTGTGTGCCTCCTTTATCATTATTTTCTTTATTTTTTTGTGCCTCTTCTAAACTGTTGATACTTTTAAAATATTTCTTCTTTCATCACTCTCATTTCTTTCAAAATTTTTCCTTTACCACTTTTATTTGATTTTTAAAATCCCTTTTTGAGCTCTTTCAAAATTTTTTTTGGGAGGGGGAGGCCTGTAACTAATTCATATTTTTCTTTGAGGCTTTGCCTATAGCTGTTTTGACTTCATTGTCTTCTGAGTTTGTGTCTTGATCTTCCCTGTTACCATAGTAACTTTCTATGTCAGGTTCTTTGTTGTTGTTGTTTGCTCTTTTTGTCATTCTATTTCATGAGTTTTAGTTTTATGTTAAAATTGGGCTCTACTTCTGGGATGGAGGGGGCACTGTCTCAAGCTTTACGATTTTATTGCTACTGTTTTCAGAGCTAGATCTAGGTGTGTGTAGGGGTTTTGTTCATTTGTTTGTTTGCTTGTTGCTTCCAAGGTGGTATAATCTAAGGAGAAGGTCACTGCTTTCTTGACCTGTGCTGTCATCACTATCGAGGAAGGAGTCTTGTTCCCCTATAGCCACCATTACTAGCACTCCTCCTGATCCTGGGATTGTGACCAGGTACCCCACTTTCCTTGAAGCTGCAATTGCTAGTGCTCCCTTCTGTCTTGGAATTGAGACCTGGGTCCCTACTTCCCTGTGAATGACTACAAGCACTCCTCTCTGCCCTGGAACTCTAACCAGGGCCCCTGTACCCTTATGACTGCATGTGCTATGGCTGCTTTTGGCTTTGAGACAGTGACTCACAACTTTGTATGGGCAATGCAATGGTTTTGTGAACCCCAGTGCCAAGAAAGTGTCCTCAGCATTCTCCTTCTAATTCATTGTCCAATCCCCCCACTACCCCTGAACTGAGAGATCCAGAATCTGTTGCTATTGCCAATGCAGCCACTCCCAAGTTGTGGGTTGAGGTGTATTCCTGCCTACCATCCCCTGGGTAAGACAGACTTTTCCTGTTGACCTACTAAGTTGTCTTGGGCTGGAAAATTGTTTTATCTGACCTTTTGTTGGTTCTGCCACTCAAAAATTCAATTTGAGCATTTATTTTATATTTGTTTGGAGGAGAATTTAAGAGAGCTTGGCTGCATGCTTATCTACTATCTTAGCTCCATACCTTTCCAATTTATTTTAAATTTAGGCTTCCATGACCCTTTATTTAATGCATTTTTATTGTGTTATGGTCTGAAAAGGGTGCATTTAATATTTCTGCTTTTCTGCATTTGGTTCTGAATTTTTATGCCATACTACATAGTCAATTTTTGTGAAGGTACCATATACTGCTGAGAAAAGGTATACTCCTTTTTATCCTCATATAATTTTCTCCAGAAGTATATCACATCTAACTTTTCTAAGATTCTATTAACCTCTTTAACTTCTTTCTTATTTATGTTATAGTTTAATTCATCTAGCTCTGAAAAGTGAAAGCTGAGGTCTCCCATTAGTATAGTTTTACTATTTCCTCCTGTAATTCATTTAACATTTTCTTTAAGAATTTGGTAGCTATTCCATTTGATGCATATAAGTTTGGTATTGATATTTCTTCATTGTTTATCTTGCCTTTCAGCAAAATGCAGTTTCCCAGTTTGAAATTTCTAATAGCCATCATGACCCTGCTATAATTTCAGATGTAACATAGCTTATAATGCTCAAGTATGTATTTGTGTTTGTGTTTGTGTATATATTCAAGTATGTGTGTGTATACATGTATATATGTATATGTATATTTATATGTGTGTATGTATATATGTAATATATATATTTGTATACATAGATATTATTTTAATGTTTCAAAAATCTTTAGAAGTATAATTTCATTTAATCTGCACAAAAATTATGGGAGATAGGTGCTATTATCACATTTTACAAATAAAGAAACTGAGGCAGAGGTTATCTGACTTGCAAATAGTCAAGTATCTAACAAATAAACAAGGACAGATTTGAACTATTGTCTTCATGATTCCTGGTCCAGTTTCTATCCACTGTACAAATCTGTAATGATGGCACTGGCTAATCCATACTATCTATCTGTTCAGGTAATATTAATAGAGAGATAAGAAAATGAACTAGAAACTAGACCCATCTAGCCAGTAATTATCTCCTGATAAAACTGAAGAAAGAGTTATACTCATATCCAGAAGGCAATACTAGAGATTGCCCTTGCAAAATGTCCCTTGTATGTCATTACATAAGTTTAATGTTACACATTAATTATTAGATACATGAGTTATGCTTATTTTATTGCTGCTGTTATGCTAATTTGACTATGTACCTATGCTGTGTTTGTAGTATAGCAATATTCATTTGTTAATTATGTTGCTCAGAGTTTTTTTGCATATGCAGTAATGATTTTAGTTTTAGTTTTATGGGCTATTGGTACTGTTATGGTTATAGTAAGCTTTGCTTTTTTGCTGTTTATGGTCATTGGTTTTCTGCTATGGACATGAATGGTCTCAAAATCTGCAGGTACTATGCCTATATGGAACTAAGCCATTTTGTCACTTTAGTGTGCTGTTAAATCATGCTTTGTATAGTACCATGTTTATTGTGTATACATTTCATTTATTTTCACTTATATACTGTAAGTTAGTAGGTGGCATAGTGAATAGATCATTGAGCATGTGGTCAAGAAGTCTTGAGTTCAAATTCAGTTTCAGATACTAGCTATGTAAAACTGGACAGGTCACTCAGCCTCTGTTTGCCTCAGCTTCTTCAACTGTAAAAAGAAATAATAATAGCACCTACCTCACAAGGTGTTGGGAGCATCAAATGAAATAATATTTGTAGAAAGTACTTACCATGGTACCTGACATATAGTAGGCACTTTATAAATGCTTATTCCCTTCCCTCCCTTATGTGGGTCACTTCAAGTTCTGAGAGAGAAACTGCAAAAAAAGCATAAAGCTATGATCCAGGCTGGAAGTTCAAGTTACTCAAAGTTCAGGTCATGGCAACTTTTTCAGACAGACACAGTCATATTTTTTTGTTTGCTTCTTTGCCTTCTCTTTTCCAAAGACTGTGAAAGAAGTAGACATTGATAGCACAAGGATAAGTAACTGTCCTAATGTAACTGAGGCTAGGTGAGAATGATTATGATCAGTGAGCTCTGAGCCTATTGTGTGAAGTTCAGTGAGATTACCTCTGATGTCCTGATGACTATTCCTAGGACTCAACTTCCATGGAGAAAACCAGAACTCTTAGTTGATCCACTCTTCCAGGGTTTGTCATCAATGTCTTATCTGTGAGCATGAGTTAACAAAGGAAAGTCCTGGTTCTTGAGTTATCTGGTAGCACCCAGTCAGCATACAACCAATGAAATTCTGCTTTCCATCAAATAGTTTCTGTTCATCTTTTTCACATCACTGACTGCAGTATCATATAAAATATATTACTAGCCACAGATTTTTGCCAGTAAGCACTTAATAAGTACTTATTACATGTCAGGCACCATGATGTGTGTTGTTATATGGCAAGTAAGATTATGGAATGAGGTTACACAGTATGCAACATGTGGAAGACTCATTCAACATCTTATGTGAGCCTAGAGAGTGGGGAGGTAATTGAGCAATGGATTTGGTTTGGTTTGTTTCATTTTCCTGAGGGATTAAAACCTAGTGGAGCAGCCTACAACAGTTTTGTAAGCCAACTCAAAAGGAATAATGAGCAAGAAGAAAAAAAATGTCGAGACACTTCAGTCTCAATAATGATACCAATAGCTAGCTACCTAGCTAACTAGCTAGATAGAGTGTGTGTACGTATGCATCATATTTTAGCAAGCCTTAAAGCCAAGGAGCAGAGTGGAGCAGAGAAGGATTATGTCCTGCAGGCTCTCCTGAGTTTCTCTTCCCACAGTGCCTATCTTATGCTACGTTATTTAATAACTAATATATCTAGGAACCTCTCCCTCAATCTGCTGATATTTGGGGAGAGAAGATAAAGAGTATTAAAAATGTATCCTATCATCTCAGTAATAGAATTCAGCATGAGTACGCAAAGACTATCCCTTCAACTTAGTTAAAAGTTAGGTGGTTCATTAGTCTACATTTTTCTAGTCATAAACATAATATTAGTGATCAACGGCAGTAACATAGCTAGATGATAGTAATAAATTGTGCCTTTTGCAAATTTTGTTTGTTCTTCTTAAAGTTGCCATGAATAACAATGAATTTTTTTTCTTTTCAAAATCTCCATTCCAAGTATGGGAGAGTTTGAAAGCAGAGAATAGAATATTATCCCAAAGCCTATGGGAGAAAAAAACTACCCATCTGACCATAGAATTCCCAACATTGGATTATTTGACTTTTCTTTCTGTATAGTCAGATGAAGGCAACCTCCCAACACCCACTATACACAATGATTTGCAAAAGCAAATAGTTATGTACTTAGGAAGGGGGAAGAATTTAATAACTTCGTAAATTGATATTGACTTTTTAATGATTGCATAAGCTAAGAGATCTAATGAATTTCAGAGTTAGGCACATATTGTAACCAAATATGTCACTCAACATAAGTAGATTTTAAAAATTCAGTTTTTGGTGAGAATGAAAGTCTTCGTTTTGTTCTCAACTACTGAAACCATGTTTTATTTCATCCTAAAATAGAATTTCAGCTCCTTCAAGGAAGGGTCTGTTTTTCATTTCATCTTTGTATCCCTAGTGCCTAGTCCATTCCATTGCACATCATAGGTATGCAATGACTTCATGCCATATTGCATTGGATTGGATGTCATTTTTCTAGTATAGAAATCTGACCTAAATGTTCAACTCAGGCTCAGAGAACAGATCTGTGCAGTACATCTGATACTGAGAAAAAGGAAGGGTCTTAGTAGTATTTTGCAACAGAGGTAGCTTTGTAGGTAATGCTAGATAACATGACCAACCAGCATCTCCCATGGACCTATCCCCTGATAAAAAAAAAAAATTGAAAGACATTTTCTGAACTACCTATCTTCAAAAGGCAAAGAACTTCACTCACTTAGAAAGGAATTCTTTGTGTATTTTCCATGTGTTTCATGAGTTTATAGCATGAAGTCTAGTTTTATATAACCAACTACCCTCTAATAGACTCAGGATCTGATCCCTAGAATGACCTCTCCACATAACGAATTGATTTATTGCACATTGGTTACAGTTCATTAAAAAAGTGAATGATGAGGCTAATTCACAGAATGCAAGTCATTGACCTCTGCATAAGTTAGCTGTTACTGGGGCTTTACCCATTGAAATAGGACAGAACACAGGATTAGCAGGATAGATTATAAGTGAGTATGTGGGGGAAGCAGACTGGGAAATATAAAGGAAAATCATGTTTTGCTGTAAACTCACATAATGTTCATCAATGAAAAAAAGAAAGAAGCTTTTCCTAAGTTGGATCCATATAATATTTTTTGGGTTCAGGACATTTTTCAAATTGATTTTATCTATCATGGTTGATTTTTTTTTTCAGTCTAAAGATTCGCCATCCTCAATGATAGAGTAACAACCATTAAAGGACTTTGTCAGCTACAGTAGCAGAATAATTCTAGGACAGAAAAAGTAACACAAATTTCTAATTTTCTCTCTTTAGCGACATGCTTAGAAATTAAGGCACTGAGGTCAAGTCAACAAGTATTTATTGAGTCTACTATATGACTGGATGCTAAGGATACAAAGAAAATACTTCCTGATTTCAAGGAACTAATGTTCCAATGAGGGAGGCAATATGCATATAACTATGTATCAATGAGATATAGACAAAATTGTGTGGGAAGTTTTCAGTGGAGAACAACTGAAAAATTTCCAAGCTATCATAGTAAGATTTTTCCCATTGCTTGAATACTTTTTTAAAATATTTCATTAAATGCAACATGATGCAAGTTCATGTTGCATTATTTCTTTTTCCACTTAGGAGTTTCTGTAATTCTAGAAAAATTCACTTTCCCCTGTTCCCAAAGAGATCTAAAACTGAGTATACTCTTTGATCCAGTAATACCACTACTAGGTCAGTTTCCCAAAGACATCCAAAAAAAGGGAGGTTAGAGAGGACCTATCTGTAGAAAAAATATTTGTAGCAGCTCTTTTTGTGGTGGCTAAGAATTGGAAATCAAGGGGATGCCCATCAATTGAGGAATGGCTAAACAAGCTGCAGTATGTGATTGTGCTGGAATAGTATCGTGCTGTAAGACATGACAAGCAGGATGATTTCAGAAAAATCTGGAAAGACTTACATGAACTGATGCAAAGTGGGGTGAACAGAAGCAGGAAAACATTGTATGGAGTAACAGCAACACTGTACAATGAAGAACTCTGAATGACTTCTCCACAATACAATGAGCCACGACAATCCCAAAAGACTAATAATGAAATATACTATCCACCTCCTGAGAAAGAATTGATATTGTCTGAATACAGACTGAAGCATGCTATTTTTTCACTTTCTTTATTTCATTCTTTTTTTTTTTTTACAAAATGACTAATATGGAAATGTTTTACATGATTGCACATGTATAACCTATATCTGACTGTTCACTGTCTCAGGGAGGGGTGGCAGAGGGAGAAAGGGATATTATTTGGAACTCAAAATTAAAAAAAAGTTTAAAATGTTTTAACCTGTAATTGGGGGAAATTATATACATATATATGTATGCATGTATGTATGTATATGCATACACATACATATATGTATGTATATAGATAAATATAGTCACTTTCCCAGTACATCAATGTAATTATTGGAGTTGCCTCATTGTCACATCCTTTCCCCAATAAAACCAAGACCAAGATTTTTGGGCCCACTAGAATTAAAAAAAAAAACATTTGGGGTGATGATGGTAGATATTTCATAGTATGATAAAGATGCCTAGAACTTACAACCTAAACTCATGCTTTTTTGGCAAAAGTTTTGGTATACCTTGAATGCCAAAGTAAGCTTTACTAATTAAAAAAAAGTTGCTCATAAGAAGGCAATACACACATTGTAGAGGAATCAATAACAAACCCACCAGGTCCTTCTAAAGTTCTTTGCTTTTTTTCTGAAGAAAAATAAATGGCTGTTTTTCAGTAATAACTTGTCAAGTCTTGGCATTTACTTTTTTATTGCTCAACATTTTTTTTGCATTTTGATAGAACTAATTCTGTTTCTGTTTAGGGATTGAACAATTTTGAAATATTTGACTTCTCCATACCAAAGACCAATACTGTATCTCTGACAGTCATTGAAGAGAAATTCTAGCTTGAAGAGCTATGGCTGTCCCTTTCCTTGGAATAATATCCATTCTTAGAAACCTTAGATTTTAAAACAAAAAGAAACAAACAAAAGCAATGAAAGAAACCAAGGAAATGTGCATATGGCACAAAATCTAGAACTAAGTGTCAGAGGACTAATTAAAGTTAGTTTATTTGATATAATCTCAAGGTGAAACATTTTGAGTGAAGTTTAGTGTCAGTTCTCATAAAATGAAACCATCCTCCAACTTTTGCTTGTCTCAAGGATTTTGTGCATGACTGCAGAAGTAATCTCCTTTGTCAAAGCTCTCCAACCTAGTGCCTTTTCTTACTCCACATTCCCTCTATCACCAATACATTCCATGTTCCAACCCAATGCTTTGCCCTCCTAGCAATTACACTCTGTTGCCTCTTCTTGTGCTGTTCCTTCTTCCTGAAATGACTTTCCTGTAATTTTTTGTTATGTTTTTCTCTGCTTTCATCTATAGCACTTTCCCTGAACTTCCCTGGTGGTAAAAAAACTCCAAATCTTGGACCACAAGCTACATTTTGATTATGTCTCTCCAATTACATGTTATTTTTGTCTTTTCGTCATCTGTATTAGTGTCACATCCTTCTATAAGACTTGGAGATCCACAAAGGCAGGCACCATGTTCTATCTAAACTTTTTTATGTCCCCTAATAGTAGCACAATATCCCTCCCCACAATTGGCCCTTAGTCAATACTCACCAGTCATTGTTACTCACTGTAAGTAGGACAAAGAATTAACTAGTAAACTCTCTTCCATGGTAATAAATATTGTGCTATTCTCCCTTCTCTTTAGAGCTATAATGAAAGTGAGTTGACTACAACTTAGTCTAAAGTTTCAACATCTAGAAAGGGGAGTATATTTCCTCTTCACAGCAGTATTGTGGTTTGCCATCCCCACTTTGTTCCTCTTTTGGCCTCTATCATTTAGTAAACCTGTCCCTGCTCCCTTGTCTGGCTCCTGAATGATACTACTAATGTTTAATTCTATGGAGTCCCCTCTTCTATAGACCACCTTCTCCCATCACCATACCCTTCCAACCTGCAACATTTCCCTCAAACTCCTCCTTTTTCTAGGAGTTGAAGCTTCAAGGAGGGTATGCTATATTAGAAGAACACAGATTGGACTCTGAAGTGGATGTATTGTCCTTTCTCCTGGGGCCACATCCAGGAGAGGCAGACTGTTCTATATTTTATTAATCAGGGTCAACATTATCGACACAACTAAAAATATCTAATAAGTATATGGCACTGTCCTTGTTTTATTTTCTTCTCACATCTCTCCAAGCACAAGTGTCTATACCCAAATAGACATAAATTCCTGCAAATAGGTGCTATGCATTAGGGAAAGCTGCTGCTATGAAGAACAAATCAGATAGCTGATGGTTAGCTATGCCTCATTTAGATGGAACTAGAGGATATAAGAACATAGATGCTCCTGAAAAGCAATGAAAATCTGACTACAGTAAAGTGAAGAAACTCTTTGTTGAACTACTACCACTGTTTTGCTGGGGAGAAAGTGAAGCTGGTGACTTTGCACAGCCCTCCCTCACTCAAATCAAAGTCAATTGCAAGTCATGTCATCATCTCCCTGATGTCACGTATGAGAATGAAGGACAAACACAACCTGTGAGTACTCTGAGTTGCCTATACAGGGACCCAACTGGCCAGTTCCAGTTGGGTAACTCAGTTCATTGTCCTCTCACCCTCTCCCTCTCCTCCTTTCTCTGGAGTTTGCTGGCTAGATTTCTTTCTCAAAGACTAAGTCTTAAACCCAATTCACTCTGGAACTCATAGATTAGACAATAGGTCCTTGCCCAAGCACCAGTTAATGGTTATTTTGGGGGCTCTCTAAATAGTAACTGTTTCTCTTTTGGCTGGCAACCATGAGGATCTTCCCCTCCCAATTTGATTTTTTTTTTTGAGTAAAGGGGCCATCCCTTGACTCACTTCTTAAAGAGGCCTATTCACTGAATGGACTTTACCTCACTCAAAGTGAGAACCTGAAAAGACCTTAGCTTAAAAGGGCCAGGTCTCCCATTGCATCCTGGATCATCTCCAGTCATCCTGATGAATATCTGGTCACTGGAACCAGATTTCTCTGGAGGAGAAAGTGAGTCTGGTGACCTTGCACAGCCCTCCCTCACTCATATCAAAGTCAATTCATTGCACATCATGTCATCTTCTCCCTGATGTCATGGTCCTCTTCGAGAACCAAGGACAAACATACAATCACTGCTTTGTATCACTGTATTAAATATTTCATATCCTACCTCTGGGGCATGGTTCCTTCCTTGTCTTCTCTGGCTTTGTTCTTAATCATGGGTCTAGAAACTGCCTCTCATGTCTGGACTCCATTTCAACAGCTGAACTCCATACCTCTGGCTCATCCATTAAAACATTGGTCCTGATTGGCTCTGGATCCTGGGACTCCAGCCTTCACCCTAGATCCAACTAGGGAATCTTCATGCTGCTACTTGAAATTCACTCAGCCTTAATCTAGAGAGGCCAGCATCCTCTGTTCCACCCTTATGCTGGACTCTAGGGAATAGTACACTCTCTAGAATTTATACTCTCATTTAGTCCTAACTTACCTATCCTTCCCCTCCCCCTGTAAATTGTTACCTCTCCCAAAGAAATCAGAAAACTCAGTGTCTTGCTTTCTTATAGATAGATATAAATATAGATGACATACATGTAAACAGATAAGTAGATGTAAATACTTATATAGGTATTAATGTAAGGGAATATGCCTATATACAAACATGTACATGCTTGTACACATATGTTCATCTGTGGGTTAAGGAAGAAAAAGGCAGTCTGGATTAGTGGATTCCTAACCTTTAGGGTCAGGAAGATTTGGGTTCAAGTTTTGCAGTTTCTGTTCTTCATGAGTATAATCAGCTAATTTATTCACAGAGCATATGAAAATCCATTTGTCCTTCAGGGAACAGATCAAATCTCAGGTAATACCAATGTAGGCACTTTATCCATATTTATATGAAAGTTGATAGGATGAGTGTGTAGAAAGAGAAAGTAAGTCTGGTTTAGTGGATAAAGATCCAGCTTTACAGACATGAAGACCTGGATGCATGGACGATGTATATGTGTGGCATGTATGTATAAATGCATATTTATTATGCATGGATATATGTAAGTATGAATGCATGCGTGTGAAATGTTTATCAGAAAGCATATACATGTACACATAACATGTATATTTATATGTGTGTAAATATATTTCTATTCTTATAGCATATATAGTTATATATTAATTCATTTTACAAATATTTATTGAAATACTAATATCTGCGAGGTTTAGTACTAGGCACTACACAAGATTATAACATGAATGAAATATAGTCCTTGCTATGGCAGAGCTAAGAAGAGTAGTAAGGAGAGATAAGAATAACATAAGAATAACATTAATATAATGCACACTTTATATATACATATATGTGCATATGATATAAAATTTGCATGCACATTAATGTAAAATCTGCTTTTTCTCAACCTTTGCCCTCTTCCACATTGTAAAGTTCTGGGGAATAGGAATTGTTCTTAAAAACTTACAGTCCTGTTAAGAAACTTCATAATATAGTAGAAATCATGTTGTGATTTGGAATCAAGATCTCAGTGCCAGTAAGACCTTGTGTAAGTCACTTAACCTCTACTCAGGTTCTCAGTTTGTTCATTTGTGAAGTGCAAATGTTCAGCTTGAAAAGGACCTTTCTAGTCCTAAATTTATGCTTACCTAATATATGCTATATATTGCACATGGTCAGTAATGGCAAGTAAGATGAAAATGAAGTAAAATGTTTTATTTCAGATTTGAAATTTAATATAGTTTTTTTCTTATTATTGCTATTGAATTTTGGCAAAAATCTCACCCTTTTCCATTATGCAACAAAGAAAAAATATGGAACAATCTAAAAAAAAAGAAAAGAAAAGAAAAGAAAAGAAAGAAAACCTCTAAGTTGCTGAGTAGGAAAGTAATCAGTGGTTGGCTAACTCAGCTAAAATATGAGACAAATCTAATATTTGCATAGCATTCATATTAATTGAGGAAGTTTGCATAATTTCCTTTTCCTAATCTTTCCTTACCCTAGAAATTAGTGACCTTTAACAGACTATTTACAGTGAGATAAAAATAGCTGGCTTTGCAAAATTTTAAACAAAGTACAGCCAACTCTCTTTTCCTCCTTGCTTCTTTTTCTAAGCAAGGGGAAAAAAAAACAAAACTTTCAAGACAAAATTTGCAAGTCCAGAGTTCTAGTTTTACTCTGTTGTATTCAGCTGTCAATGTCCAAATTACTTGTTTGTGTTGTACAGATTCTTGGAAGCACTCTCCCAACTTCTACTTGAATTAACAATCCATGATCCCAAAGCCCATATAAGAAAAACTTGAGTGACTGGGGACTCTTCTAATAAAGCTCATGAAGCCTCATTTATGTGCCCCCCCCCAAAATCAAGTGCCAGGTAATATCTACTCAATATTATTTAACCAAATCACATCAATTGACACTTATAAAAGGGAAATTAACTAAGAAGATATAACAAATATCTTTGCTAACAACTCCTCCCCCATACCTCCAAACTAGCCATACTCTCCACAATTACATGCACAGTTCAGAGTAAAGTTTAGAGAATATGTATGACAGAAAGGGGGCATTCATAGCTTCTACCATCCAGAAGTCCCTTTCTCCTTTTTGGGGTGTCAATACAAAGTTCCATTTAGGTATGTTGTAGCTTTCTGCCATTCTCTTTGTAAAATCCTAATGCTATCTTTCCTCGTGTTTAATTTTCCCTAGGCTCTCAATGCAGATGCTGCTTTCAGTCACTCTTGTTCCAAAGGCATTGCTAAGATGAAGAAGGAAAGTCAGAATATTAGAACATTTCGATGTTTATGAGATCATCATCTGATCTGAAATGTTTGTGTGGGGAAAAGGCAGAATATATTTTCTATGGCCCCACCCACAGGATTGTTTTTCAAAGTTTATCTGGAACTATTCCACTGCCAGGTGGTCCTGAGATTGGAATACACAGACAGTTTTTGCTTTATGCAAATTCAACTTCGGGGTGGGCAGCAGGACTCTATGCTGGCCTGGGAGAACTGCAGAATAGGCAATTTATCTTAGGAGAGACCTGTCTCGTTCCTACTCTATACTATACTCTATACTTGCTGTTCTTATCCAAAGACCACAGGATGTGACTGACTCTTCAACCAAACCTAATACATTTCCCTGGAGCTTCATCTCATTTCATCCAATGACTCATAACGTTTCAATCCTTCCAAATTAATTATAAGCTTTTTGCACATACTTTAATACATTTCATTGAATAGAGGTGTTTTTATCTGTTAAAAGTTTCAGGAAACAGCATCTTGTTAATTGCATTAACCAGAGTGGAGTTGATTGATCAATTGATTCATAAATCCCCACCCTTACCTTTATTTGCCTGTTTATTGTAGCTTTGGCCGAATTGCTCAGGTGTGATTTAGTCAGGAATCCAAAGGCAGGCATTGCCTAAGTTAAGAGACATAAGTAAAATAGTATCATTGAGTTCAAATTTCCCCGCAGCTTTCTGTTTTTTTTTTTTTTCTTCCTTGGAAACTTACAAGCCTTTATTTGTGCGTTGCTAACCCCTGCTGCTGGGGGAACAAGTGCACCTACGGCAATGTCTACATGCTGCTGATCAATTCACAAACAAAACAAAACCAAACCAAACCCTCAAATTAGTCATTTGGGAACATATTGATACAACAGCTGCTTGATTAAAACACTTTTACTTTTTTTTGGCCTTCCAAAGGACTCTTTTGGTACCAGCTACACAGAGCCCTAATCTTGCTATTCTTTGAGGATATTTGTTCCTTTTTCTATAGAATATTTAGCTCAAGATGAAAGCTTTACAAATATCTAATGGCACAGTAACACATTTCAAGAATGTGGCTATGACTGCTGTCACATTTGCTTAGAGTTTCTTGATCTAGGCAGTGTGATAACATTCTGTGATTTATCCCTTAAAAAACTACTGAATACTGGAATTGTACCCAATAATCAGACTTAACGAACAAGATTCAACATCTTTGCTGCTGTGCAACAGCGCAGCATAAAGTCAACAAGGGAAGAATTCTGAATATGAATTTTGAACCAGGGTCATCAAAATGGATAGGTGAGAAGCAATCTCAATTTGTTCTTATTTTCTTTTTAATATGCCTCTTTTCTCCCCCAATGTAGTCAGTAAACCTGAGCAATATTTGGCAGGCAGCCCACATTGTATGCAAGAGAAACCACCTAATTTTCTTTAAGGATTCAATCATAAAAGCTTTTATTTTTTTAAAAGACTTGTAATGACAGGGGTGATTTGTTAGGTTTATATAGCCTAGATCATTTGTAATGGAGTTCATGATCATCCGGTGAATTGGCACAGCAGGGAAACTACTAAATCTAAGGGATTCTAAATACATTTGAAATTCTCACTGTTTCCTGGAGGGATTTGAAATTGTCTTTCTAGCACCATTGCATCTATCTTATCACATTGTGCTTTGGGTGAATGTATGCTCTCTGATTTTTATTTATTCTTTTGTGGTAACATTGAAGCCTTTAAGTTAATAATAAGAGAGAGGTACTCTTTTAATTTTATTCTTTTTTTTTATTCAACAACAATTTTTTTTCTAGAAAACAAAAGTAAATTTTTATATTTATAGATTAGCTGTGGTAACTGCATTTGTAGCTCATAAGCATTTTCCTTTCAATGTTAGAAACCTATCAACTCGTAGTGGTGATAGAAAAATAAAAATAAAAGAAAGTACACAGGGTTTTCTCTCTCTCTCTCTCTTTCTCTCTCTCTCTCTCTCTCTCTGACTCTGATAAAACCCTCTAACAAAAGGCACAATGTAGTTGTTCATCCATTCGACCATCTTTTGTCTCATTTCCTACCTAGCCCTTGAGTCACTGAATGAGTGTTGCCTCAGACAAACTGAGACCTAGAGATGGGGGCGGGGAAGACACAATGTAAAACAACCATGTGTATGTGTATGTTCACTGTGCCTGCTTTGTTCTATTTCTCTTAAAGCAAAGAGGGAATTTCGTTCAAATAAACAAATACCAGGCAATTATTCTGTGCAAGCTTCTGCAAATCCAAAGATGAAAATTCCAACAGATTACGATCTCCAGGGGTGGAAGGAGGGGACCAACAGAAAACCACATAAATATAAATGCAAAAGAAATCATGACCGGGACAAATAAGGGATCCAGGAAAACTCATCTGGAATAACCTGAGGAGAGAGGTCATTTTCCTCTGAGGAAGCTAAAAGAAGGGCATCTGAGCCTTTTCTTTAACACAGGGATTCCCACAGCTCAAGATGAGGATTGATTGTATTTTAGGCCATAGGGCAGCCTGGATGAATGCATGGAGGCTGGAAATGGAGTGTTGACTTCACAGAATATCTAGCAGTTTAGTTTGATTGGAACTGGGTGTATTCAGAGGGGAGTGATGTAAAATAAGACTGGAAACATAAGTTGAAGCCAGCAAAGCATTGGGTGACAAGCTGTTAGCAAATGGTTAGTGATCAGCTATTCTGGTCCAAAGAGCCACACTGCTGGTGTAGTCAGCACAACCCAAAGCAGCCCACATTATGCTGCAATCAGAGACAATTGCTACACCAACCCATCTGTCTGTCACCATTAATTCCACAGCTGCAACACATGGCCTGAACTGGTATTTTTAATGCTTCATTAAATCTTTTTTTCCTCATTCTACTCGCAGTTGGCACCTCTTTAACTTATCATTCAGCCCCTGTTTGGGGGTCCTTTTGGTATCTCTCTTGGGCATTTATCCATCCCAGTAAGCCTGTGCCTTAGTAATTCAAGTGAGCAATCACCAAGTCCTACTATGCACAAGATTCTATACTCGATATTGACACAAAGAAAATGTAGTATACGCTGTTGAGAGTTTCATTTGCTCGTTCAGTTTTTCATCCTTTGTTTTTGAAGAGGACCAATGACAGAATAGGCTTGTACACAGTTGAAAGGATGATGGGGTTATAGAATTAGAATCAGAAGGGAAATCAGAAGTCACATAATAAGATTTCCTTTCTTTAACAGATAAAGAAACTGGAACAAAGAACTATACTGTCACTTTCCTACAGTCACACATGCAGTTAAGTGGCTAAACTAAGATTTGAACCTGGGATCACTGATTCTGAACCTAACACTCTTTTCACTGAACCATATTTCAGATATGAGAAACATTATGGCACAGGGGAATCATGGAGCCTCAAAGAGAAAAGAGTTGCTATCAGTTTCCTCCTCTCTAAAGTTAGGGGAATGGGTTAATTGATCCCTAAAGTCCCTTCGAGCTCTAAGTACTATGATCTTTATAGGTTCTAATAAAGTAACTTGGTCAGAATAGAGAGATGGAAGAGGTCACTTCTGAAAAAGTCATGAGAGAGTTTAAAGGAGAATAATTTGAGATGACTTCCAAAGAGGGAAATAATTTCTTCCAGAAGAGATATGAGCTGGGATGTTCAGGAGCTAGTTCAAGTCAGATTGAGAGTTGAGTTAAATTTTCAGTGTGAGTATTCATACCTCAGAAATCAGCAAATACTATAAATCATGGCTTGATTGATTTTACTTTAATTATCTAAATAAGGCTAAAATAAGTTATGGAGATTCAGAGTCAGTTAAACATTTACCAATATTTGGGTGGTTTCTGAGACATCATTATTTTGGAGTTTTGTTGGTAAAGATAGTGGAGTGGTTTACCATTTCCTTATCCACTTCATATCACAGATGAGGAACTGAGGCAAACAGGGTTAACTGACTTGCCCAGGGTCACACAGCTACTAAGTGTCTGAGGCTAGATTTGAACTCCTGAAGGTGTCTTTCTGATTTCAAGCCCAGTACTCTATCCACTGAACCACCCAGCTGCCCCATTTACCTGCATCCCCCTGAATATAAGGAAAGAAAATTTCAGGCAAAAACATGAATAAAAACCACAAAGAAAGTTTAGGGAATAGCAAATAATTCATTCTGTCTGGAGGTTAAGACAAATGTAGGGAATAGAATAGAGGAGCTGGTTGAAGTTAGATCATGAAGTCTTGAATGTGAGGATATCAACCTTAGAATTTACTTAGAAGTCAGTAGAGGACTGCTGAAACACTTCAGTGCACTAGTCCTAGAGTTAAGAAGACCTCAGCTCAAATTCAGCCTCAGACCCTTACCGGCTACGTGAGCCTGGGTAAGTAACTTAGCATCTGTCCACCTCATTTTCTTCATTTGTAATATGGGGATAATAAGAGTACCTACTTCCCAGAGTTGCTGTGAGGCTAAAATGAGATAATATTTGTAAAGCACTTTGTAAGCCTTTTAAATATTAATATTATTATAATTGTTGTTGTTTAGCATTTTGTTTTTCTTATTTAAATAGAAAAAGTATAAAATATCCAGCCGATAAACCCAATCTTGTTGGTAGAACAATCATCCCCAAAGGCACCACAACTTGAGCATTCACAGTGGACCAAGCTATATTCCCAGAAACATTTAGAAATCAAATTGCACATTATGAAAACCAGTTTTAATATGCACCATTCCTCTGAGGCCAACTTTTAATTGAAATATCCAGATGAGTCACATACATGAGGTCCTTAAAGAATACACTGTTTACTTGGAGATAGGAGAAACTTGTGTCCTCATTAGAAACAGTGCATTCAAAACCATTACTTCATTCCAATATAAGTTTCTCTGCTGATAGGAACAGAAATCTAATGTAGTCCAAGAAACATATTTCCTGAAGGTTCCTCCTTCCTCTTTATTCCTCCTCACTAGCACCCAAAATTTTGGTTTTCACCAGTTGTCTCACTATGCTGTTATATGGGGAATATAGCAAGCCTAAAAATTATGCCAGTTTTTGTATGATGACATTCTTACCAACTGCAATGGGATTTTTCTAAAATAGAAGAACATGTAGTAATATCTGCCTTTCCTTTTAAATTTTCTTCTACTGATAAAAACATTACTTAAGTTACAAGTAGACAACAAAAAGAGAATGAGAATAAAAAGAGTGACAATAATACCTCTGTTTTCATCAGATGTCAGATATACAAAGAACCTATTATTTTGCTAACAAAAATATAATATACTCATATATTAATATTAACATATTATTGTACATAAATATATTCATCTATGAGAAACAGGGTTCAAGGGAACTAATATAATATATTATATAATAATATTAATAATATACTAATAATATAACATACAGTGATATATTGTATTGGAAATCCCTTCACCCAAGGCAGTTTGCAAGTGTTCTATGACTGAGTAAATAATTCCTAAGCAATTTCCTGACTAACTGAGAGGCTGAAAGACTTGACCAACAAGTTTTGGAGGCCAGGGCTAGATTTGAATCCATGTCTTCTTGAACCCAAGTTAATCACTTTAATCATTATTCTATGCCAACTCTCATAAATTAGATATAAATGAAAGATTCAATTACTATATACTTTTTTATAAGCTTTTTTTCCTCATGACTCAATTATTAAGTCGCCAGCTGGGAATGTTGGTCCTACTGCTATTCTAATGCATTAACAATTACAGGGATAGACTTCTAGTCAATATTGATTAAATTGCACATGGAAATTTTAAACTCTATGAGGTATTGGGTCAATGCCTTATTTATCTTTGTATTATCTATAACGTTGAACGCAGAATGTCCTGCATATAGCAGGTGCTCAATAAATGGTTATTTAAAGCTTTATTTATACAGAATTGAAACCCTTTACACTCAATTAAATAACTAGAGGAAGGATGGTCTCATGACCATTTAATCTGTCTCTCCACCTCTAGGAAATTATCTAAATCACTAAGGAAGAGGGAGGGGGTGAAGGAGAGAGAGAGAGCATGAGAGACAGAGAGAGAGAGAGAGAGAGAGAGAGAAACAGACAGACAGACAGATATAGAGATAAATACAGAGAGACATATAGAGATTCATAGAGAGATATAGATGCAGAGAGATACAGAGACATACAGAGACATACAGAGACAGAGACACAGACAGAGACAAAGAGACAGATTCTTTTTTTATTTTCTTCTCTAAGAATAACTTATGAACCACCCTTTCATTTAGGTACAACTTACATATATCTTCTGATTTCATTAATATTGAGAACATCAATATTGATGTGATTCAGTTCCTTGCGTCAAATATAAGCTTGGATAATGAACAAAATTCTCACATTCAAGGTACTATCAGCAAAATTAAAATTTTGGATGGTCCCAAAACAGTATGTATTTTTTAAATCAACCCTTTGCCTTTTTTTCCTCACCACTATATTAGCTCATTTAAGAAGCTTGGGGTAGGAAGTGAGGGTTGCCCATAGAACAGAGAACCATTTTGTATTTTTTTAATGCATTGCCAAAGTCTAATCATCCATCATTTAGTAACCAACCTACAGGTTCCCCCGCTGCCCCCATTTCAAAGTCTGTCTGTCAATATAGCCTTTGAGTAGTGTCAATCACTTCCCAGAAGCTGGTACAAGGTATAGAGTGCTGTCCTGTTCTTAGAATGAGAAAGACCTGATTATGAAATCTGCCTCTGACAGAAAATCACCTAACCTCTCTGAAACTGTTTCTTCATCTATAAATGGAATAATCAGATCACCTGCTGGGTTTAGAAAATATTAAAGCATAGCACATAAATGTCATTATTATTATCATTATCATTGTTAGTAATATTCTGCCATGATGAACTCATCATTAGAGTTGAACTTGTTTTATGGATGATTTCATACATTATGCTTCTTCCTGTTAATACAGCCTAAATGTACTTCTCTTCTGGTTGTCCTGCTGGGCTTTAACAAATATTTAGCTTGAAATCAACAAGAAGCAACAGCTATTTTACATATGAACTATTGACTAGTCACATCTACATCCTTTTGAACTCAATTGAAGGACTTTATATTTGTCATGTTAAATTTCTTTTTAATAGACATGTTTTACCATTCCATCTTTGAAAAGATATTTTTGAACCTTGAGCACGTCATCCATCATTTCAGCAATCCCAACTAGTGTTTTCAACATCTGAATATTTGATAAGTTTGTAATCTATGACTTCACTCACATCACTGACAAAGAAAAAGAAAAGAAAAGATAGCATGCCCCAGGAGTCACTTCTCAGTGTTGATGTTTAGTTGAGATATCACACTCCTGCCCCTAGATGTTGTGTTTTGTTTGTTTGTTTGTTTGTTTGTTTATTTCTAGGATTGGACTTTGAAACATAAGAACTATTAGCAACTAGAGCATGGTTTTCATTGGTGGCTTTAGCTTCAAGGTGGCACTAACTTCAAGATGTCTTTGACTAAACCTAATTTGAGAAAGAACTTCTAAGACTGTTGTTGTCTGACCTGGGAAACAACTTCAGGATTCAGTTGTGTAATCAGATTATCTGTTGGGTGGACAGTCCAAAGGTAGATCATTACATTTTCAGAACTTCTGCCCTTACGGCCCTATGGTCGCAATTGATAATTTACTCATATGGCCTATCATTTCAGGCAGGTACCTTACCATGCTTCACTGTACTCCCTACTACTACCTTTCCTGGTCATCTTCTCCTTGGGGGAAAAAGACTGAAAAGGAGGAAGATAAGGAAAAATGGGATTACTGAAGCCAGGATATACCCTCTTTTCCCTCACCTTGTCCACAAGAATCTAATTAACTCCATGTTAATCTAATCTTCCAAGATCTTATTTGTAATTCTTATGCTTCCAGACAAAAACCCATTGGCACCTTGGGAACTTTTCCCCAATGTATATTGTCTCTTCCATTATGATATTTACTACTTGTGGAAAACTATTTACTGTCTTTGTTTTTGTATTTGTATACTCTGTGTTTAGCACAATGCTTGGCATGTATTAAGTGCTTAATAAATTCTTTTTCATTCAAAATAAGGCCAAAAGATAATTGTTAGGGTGTTGTTGTTCAGTCATTTCAGTCATGTCTGACTCTTTGTAATTCTATTTGGGGTTTTCTTGGAAAAGATACTAAAGCAGATTGATACAGTTCCTTCTCCAGCTCATTTTACAGATGAAGGAACTGAGACAAACAGGATTAATTGACTTGCCCAGGGTCACACAGTAAGAGTCTGAGGCCAGATTTGAACTGAAATGTACCTCACTCAGGGCCCTACACTCTATCAACTATGCCACCCATCTGTTATTTTATTTTATCTGTACTATTGATGGAAGGATATGGATTAGATAATCTCATTAGATGGATAAAGAAATGGTTGAATAGCTGGATTCAAAGGGTTAGTTGTCCAATAGAATGTTCAGAGAAAAAAAAATCAGCCTTGTGCTATTTAGTATTTACACCAACAATTTGGGTAAAGTAATACATTAGATGATAGAAAAATGGGCAGGAGGACAGAGTTGGAATCCAAAAGGATCTTGAGAGGCTAGCAGTAGTTCCCAAGGTTTTTCATCTTAAATACATCTTTCGTCTAAAGAGCTTTTGTTTATTTGATTTACATCTATTGATATTTACCAAATTAGAAATGAAAACATATTAATATTATTATGAAAATAGTCTTAATCCCACAAATCCATTGAAAGGGTCCTGGGAACCCCCAAAGTTCCATTGGGCTAAATCTAAGAAAATGAAGTTCAATAAGGAGAAATTGAAGGTGTTGTATTGGGTACAGTTGTTTTGAAAACTGGTGATTTTAGAGGTCAGCAAGCTTCATTTGAGTCAGCAGTATGATATCACAAAAAGATAGTGTGCTTTTTTAAGAGAAGCAGACTTTCCATAAATAGAGAAATATCCTTTCCCTATCAAACCATATCTGTTGTATTGTGTTCAGTTTGCAGCACCATAATTTAAGGGTATTGATTATCTGTGAAGAGTTTCTGAAGGAGAGAAACCAGAAGGATGAAAAACATTGAGTTCATGTCACATGAGGATTAGGCAAAGAAGCTGTGTATATTTCACCTGGAGAGCACAAAACTCCATGGGAATCACAGCTGTCTTCAAATATTTGAAGGTTTCTCAGTTGGAACAGGGATCAGACTATCTCCTTTTGGAACCAAAGGGCAGAACCAGGAGCACTGGGTGCAAATTGCAAAGGAGTCAATTAAGATTTGTAATTAGAAAGCAAAACAAACACAAAAATAGCCACACACACACACACCCCTCCAAAACAAAAGAAGCTGACACATAGTATCCTAACAATTACAGCTGTCTGAAAGTGGAATGGACTGTGTAGAGA
>NW_020954548.1:4664407-4701302 GCF_900497805.2 Vombatus ursinus
GACATGGTAGGTGCTTGATAAATGCTTGTTTGTTGATGTATTGATTATTTGATTGGATTCCTTTTGCGCAAAGATTGGGGCAGATGGCTGCTAAGTATGATCTAAGGCTCAAATTCTGTGATTCTGTGACTTTATGACTGGAGTTAATAAAATGTTACGTTATACTGTGTCTGTGTCAATTAGACAGGTTTATTTCAGTAAGAAAAAAAAGAAATGACATTTATTTAATTGACCTGTGTACCTTTTAAAATCATACAAATTGCCAGAAAAACTGTGAACACTGACATTAAGGGTGTATAGAAGGCTGGTCGAACAAATACTGTTTTTCTTTGTTATTTTGAGTAATTATATCTGTTCTTTGCCTTAACAAATATATTTTTCTTAGAGATGAGTCTAACAAACCTGTGCACAAATCTTCCATGCTGATTGCCTCAGAAGTTTATCAGTGCATGCCTCCTGCCTTGTATTGTATCAACAGATTGCAGGGGATTCAGTAAATTGGACATGGTATTTTAAACTCTCTGATTTTCCATTTATCTTCCTATGATATGTCTTTGGAGTACTCATTTTATTTCTTCATGGGAAATTGAATGTTACCCTTTCTTCCATTTTCTGTGATTTTAAGAAAAATTACATCTGGATATGGAAAAACAGAAAGTTAATAATTCATTTTATTTTATGTATTGTAGATCACACTAATATGGTCACACACTACTGTGAAGGTACAGGATTAGGAAACCACATAAGGACTCTTTCCTAGAGTACCCAAAGAACACTTAATGGCCCCAAAGACTTAAAATTGTTATGAAATATAGAGAGTGAATCCTTCAATCCATCAGTTTTCATATGCATACACTGAGACCCACAGAGCATACTGATTTGACCTGTTGAAAGAGAACTTATGGTAAACTGAGACCCAAAGTTCTGAGCATGTTTAATTTATTGGTAAGGCTAGCAATTACCAATAAAATGGTTCTCTTGGCTTTTCAGCCAGCCCCAAGACCCTGAGGTAGGGCTTACTCACCTTCATATGGTTTAGGGAATTACGAGAGGACCAAGAACAGGAAGTATCACAGATGGAAAACAATATGATTGGATGGAAGTCTGAAATACAGATCTAGCAACAACCCTTCCTTCCATCTTGTTACTATGGAAAACTCTTTGGTGGTATCCACCTGCATAGCTAGTGTCACAGCAATAACAGACCAGATATTCTTGAGGGATAGCATTGTTGCAGAGATAACAGACTTCCAGGCACCCACCTGCATCTTGCAAGACTTGATAGTGAAAGGTGGTACAGTGGTACAGTGGATAGAGCTCTGGTCTTGGAGTCAGGAGGACGTGAGTTCAAATGCAGCCTTAGACACTTGACACTTACTAGCTATGTGACCTGGGCAAGTCACTTAACCCTTATTGCCTCACCAAAAACAAAAAAAAGACTTGATAATGAGATACCAGATCTCCCTTGATTATATTTGGGTAGGCAAAGCTCATTAGTAAGGTAACAAGTCCCCCTTAATTGTGCATGGAGAGTAAAATATGTAAAAAAAAAATGTTTCTTTGAATTAAGATGATTTATAGGAAAACTTAGCTGAGAGAGGAAAGCTAAACTTTTGAACTTAGAAACATGGCTCAGGCAGTTACAAAATAGAATAAATTACAGAATGGAATTAAACACAAAATCTAAAATCAGTATCTGATTTTTCTCAAAATAATGTTGCCCACTTAACAAAATAGCAGAATAGAGATGTGAAATCATGACCACTGATTCTATATCCAATAAAGAATGACATAGAGATTGATATCAAGGAGATGGTTGTTTTTATTGGACTACCGTAATCATCAGGGCAGCTAGGTGGTGCACCAAATAGAATGCAAGGCCTGAGTCAGAAGACTTGAGTTCAAATCTTTATCTATAAAATGAGCTGGAGAAGGAAATGTCAATCCATTCTAGTACTTTTGCCAAGAAAGCACCAAATGGGTTCATGTGGAGTTAGACATGACTGAACAAAAAACTACTGTAATCTTATAGTACTATATTTCCTTTAGCTTCCCTTTTCAGCCTGTGCTCAATGCTTTAGCATTCCTGACACTAATTTTACAGGAGGATGTCAATTTCATTTCCATTCTCTATTATCTGCCTGTGCTTCCACCATCTGTACACTTCTTTTTAAAATCTAGATTGATGATTGAGTTTCCCAAGCATCCACACCAGTCTCTTCCAGTCAAGAAATCTAGGTTAGAGTTAATATGTGTATCTATATATGTATATATATATATATGTATATATATATATATACACACACACACATATATATACATATATAATACATATATATATACACACATACACACACACATATATACATTTATTTCTTTCTCATCAAGATTTCTTTATTTTTATTGTATTTTTTAACATTTTAATTAATTTATTTATTTTTAGTTTTCAACATTCACTTCCACAAGATTTTAAGTTTGAAATTTTCTCCCCATCTCATCCCTCCCCCCACCCCAAGATAGCATGCATTCTGAATACCCCTTCTCCTAATCTGCCCTACCTTCTATCTCTCCCTCCTTCTCTTATCCCCTTCCCCTTCAATTTTCCTGTAGGGCAAGATAGACTTCTATACCCCATTGCCTATATATCTTATTTCCCAGTTGCATGTGAAAACAATTTTTTTTAACTTTTGTTTTTAAAACTTTGGGCTCCAAATTTTCTCCCTTCCTCCCTCTCCACCCACCCTCATTGAGAAGACAAGCAACTTGATACAGGTTATGCATGTGCAATCATGCAAAATATTTCCATAGTAAGCATGTTGTGAAAAACTAAGTATATTTCCCTTAATCCTATCCCACCCCCCATTTATTCTATTCTCTCTTTAGACCCTGTCCCTCCTTAGAAGTGTTTGCTTCTGATTACGTCCTCTCCCAATCTGCCCTCTCCTCTATCATCCTCCTACTCTCTTGTCCCCTTCCCACCCATTTTTCTATAGGATAAGATAGATTTCCATACCCAATTGAGTGTGTATGTTATTCTCTCCTTAAGCCAAATCAGATAAGAGCAAGTTTCACTCATGCCCTCTCACCTTCCCACGGTTCCCCTCCACTGTAAAAGTCTTTTCTTGTCTGTTTTATGTGTTATAATTTACCCCATTCTACCTCTCCCTTTCTCCACATCTCTGTATAATCCTCTCTCACCCCTTAATTGTATTCTCCAGATATCACCCCTTCATCTTTAATTCACCCTGTGCCCTCCATCTATCTATCTATCTATCTATCTATCTATCTATCTATCTATCTATCTATCTATCTATCTATCTATCTATACATGCACATAATTTTCCCTCCAACTACTCTGATACTGACAAAGGACTCATAAGTTACAAATATCATCTTTCCAAGCATAATGTAAACAGTTTGACCTTAATAAGTCTCTTATGATTACTCTTTCCTGTTTACCTCTTCATGTTTCTCTTGAATCTTGTATCTGAAAGTCAAATTTTCTATTCAGCTGTGGTCTTATCATCAAGAATGCTTGAAAGTCCCCTATTTCAATGAATGACCATTTTTTCCCTGGAAGGAATATACTCAGTTTTGCTGGGTAGGTGATTCTTGGTTGTAATCCTATCTCCTTTGCCCTCTGGAATATTATATTCCAAGCCCTGCAGTCCCTTAATGTAGAAGGTGCTAAATCTTGTGTTATCCTGATTATGTTTCCACAATACTTGAATTGTTTTGTTCTGGCTGCTTGCAATATTTTCTCCTTGATCTGGGAACTCTGGAATTTGGCTACAATATTCCTAGGAGTTTTCCTTTGGGGATTTCTTTCAGGAGGTGGTCAGTGGATTATTCCATTTCTATTTTGCTCTCTGGTTCTAAAATATCAGGGCAGTTTTCCTGTATAATTTCTTGAAAGATGATGTCTAAGCTCTTTTTTTGATCATGGCTTTCAGATAGTCCAGTAATTTTTACATTCTCTCTCCTGGATCTATTTTCCGGATCAGTTGTTTTTCCAACAAGATTTTTCACATTCTCTTCTATTTTTTCATTCTTTTGGATTTGTTTTACAGTGTCTTGATTTCTCATAAAGTCACTAGCTTCCAATTGCTCCATTCTAATTTTTAAGGAAGTATTTTCTTTAGTAATCTTTTTTGAGCTCTTCCACGGCCTGGGACCAATTCATATTTTCTTGGAGGCTTTGGATGTAGGAGCTTGACTTTATCATCTTCTTCTGGTTGTATGTTTTGATCTTCTTTGTAACCAAAGTAAGATTCTATGGTCTGACTCTTTTTGCACTGCTTACTCATGATCCTGGCAAATTATTTGAGTTATAAATGCTTTATTAAGGTAGGAGTCTGCTTCCAGTGTGGAGAATGTACTGTCCCAAGATTCAGGGGTTTTGTGCAGCTGTTTTGAGAGATACTTCTAGGGACCTGTAAATTTTCAGTTCTTCCAAGGTGGTATTATCAAGGATGAGGTGTTTACTCCTTTCCTGGCCTGTCCTCTGGTCTATGAGTGACCACAAGTACTCTTTTCTGTTCTGGAACTGTGAGGAAGATTTCCTGTCCATTGCCACTACAAGCTCCACCATGCCAGCATTCCTCTTTGCCCCATTACCCCCACCCAGATCTGTGACCCAGATGCAAGCACAGGAATCTTTCACCAGCAGAGAGATCCCTACAATGCTCCTCTGATCAGCCACTCACTTTCCCCTTAGTTTCTAGCCTGGAATCTCTGGAGGCAGCAGCTACCCTGGGGCCACCCTCAGGGATTGATGCTGGGACCCCAGGCTTTTTTCTTTCACCACCACAGACACAGACTTTCCTACTGACCTTCTAAGTTGTCTTTGGCATTCATGGGTTGAAAAGTCTAGAAAGCCCCACAGCTGCCAGTGATTCAGTCCTCTGAGGCCAGCTCCAGGTTCACTGAGGCCTGCGTGCTCATGGTGAGCTGTGCTCCTCTTCCCACCTGGAGGGATATACCTTTCAGATCAACCATCCCAGTTGTCTTAGGCTGGAAATTTGTTTCAATCTGTCTTTTTGTGGGTTCTGCTGCTTTAGAATTTGTTTAGAGCCATTTTTATAGGTATTTGGACAGGTTTGGGGGGGAGCTCAAGCAAGTCACTGCTTTTACTCCACCATCTTGGCTCTGCCCCTTGAGTTAATTTAATTTTGAAAGCATTGAGAAGCTGACATATAGGATTTTCCATTAGAGATATAATAAATTAGCATTTTATTCCTTATTGGGAATGTTTCTCTTTGTGCCATTATAATTTTATTTTTGAGCATCTTCCTAACCTCTTGGGCTGAGTTCCTTTATAGATTTTTAGACAATGGAAACCTACCTACCTTTCATCTGAAATTTTTTAAATCTCATTTCCTAAAATCTCATGTGCAATTCAAATGGATTAAGCTGAGCTGTGCTCTTTTTCTGTATCACAAACTCTAGGAGCAAATGTTGACTTCCTCCAGGATTCTAATCATTTCCAAAGCACCAACTTGTTTCTCCCTGCAAATAAGAAACAGATCTAGAAGAAAATTTATTTTTGTTGAATTACTCAGGCAAGAGGAGTTAGATTTAATAGAACACAGCTAGATATCATTCATAAAAATATATTCAAATTGAGATGATTCTGGCTAAAAAAGCAAAATTAAATAAAAGTCCAAGCTTTTAAGCATTTTAATTCATTTCATCACATTTCCACAGTTATTTATGAAGCACCTAATATGTGCAAGATATTGGGCTAAATTCTGGGGTTTAAAAAATAAAAAAATAAAGAAATAAAAATAAACCCCTCAATCATTTTTCTTAAGGGGGAGGAAGGTTGTAGTTACAACATATTCAGGAAAACTACTATCTATTATAAATTAAAAATCTTTCTGATCCTCAGTTTCCTCATTATTAAAATGCAGATAACAACTAATGAATTATTTACTTTCAAGATTGCTCCAAGGATTAAATGGGATAATGAATTTGGAAATTTGTTCAAGTCACAAAACACAGTATTATGTCAACAATTATTTATATCTTTCCAGTGCTATCTGTGAAGAATTAAAACTATACTATCATGCTTCTTGCTTGTAGAAAATCTATCCTGACATTTAGCATAATTTTTATCAAGCAAATCATGAAAGATTTGGGGAAAAACTTGAGGGTGCTGGTGGCAGTGTTCATAGAAGTGGTAAACTAGGGGTAAAAATCATATCAGAAGAACATATTGAAATTTAAGCTTATGTTAAATGCTCCTGGAATTGGAGATGATGCCTAACTTAATATATACTACAGTAGAGTAGTAATTTCCTTTGCTTCCCCTTTCTCTAATAGAAAAAAAATATTCCTCTTCCTTCAAGGAGTGCACATTTTATTCTACATAACTTGAAATTTAAGTTTTAATGTTTTTTAGTTTTTCTGCTTATTTCTTTGTATTGGTAAGAACCTGTGATTTTCAAGGTGAACAGTTCTCTCTCTCTTCCTATATGTATCAGCAACTCCTTTGTAAATTGCCACTTAAAATACTAGTGACCTATATATTTGCTGATTATTTATTTTTTCAATTGCATTTAATTTTTTAAATTTTCCCTACTTAATAATATTTTATTTTTTGCAATGAAATGTGAATATAGTTTTCAACATTCATTTTTATAAGATTTTGATTTCCAATTTTTTTTTATCCCTCCCCTCCTCCAACCCAAAATGACAAACATTCTGATATAGGCTATACATGTACAATTACATTAAACACATTTCCACATTAGTCATATTGTGAAAGAAGAATCATAACAAAAGGGGAAAAACCATGTTAAAAAAAAAAGAAAAGACAATATGCTTTGATTTGCATTCAGACTCTGTAGTTCCTTCTCTGGACGTGGATAGCATTTTTCTTCATCTTTCACAATTTTCTCAGATCATTGTATTGCTGAGAACTAAAGGTATCCAAGTTGGTTATCCCACAATTTTGCTGCTACTGTGTATAATGTTCTCCTGGTTCTGCTCACTTCACTCAATATAAATTATGTAAGTCTTTTTTATGTCTTTTTTTTCTGAAATCTGCCTGCTCATCATTTCTCATTACACAGTAGAATTCCATTATCTTCATACCCCACAACTTGTTCAGCTATTCCCTAATTGATGGGCATCCATTCATTTTCCAATTCTTGGCCACTACAAAAAGAGCTGCTGTAAATATTTTTGTACCTGTGGGTCCTTTTCCCTTTTTTTATAATATCTTTGGAATACAAAACTAGTAGTGGTATTGCTGGATCAAAGGTTATGTACATTATTATATCCCTTTGGGCATAGTTCCAAATTGCTCTGCAGAATGGTTGATCAGTTCACAACTCCACCAATAATGCATTAGTATTCCAGTTTCCCATATCTTCACAACATTTATCATTTTCCTTTTTTTTGTTTAGTTTCCCGTTGATTTTCAGTCTGTCTTTACATGGCCCTTTATTGCATGTGATTTTTAATTGCATCTTGATTTGAAAAGAATGTGTTTAATATTTCTACCTTTCTGTATTGAAGTGTGAGGTTTTTATGCCTTAATACATGGTCATTTTTGTGTAGGAGCCATGTACCACTGAGAAAAAATATGCTTTCCTTCCTATCTGCATTTGGCTTTCTCCAGAGGTTTATCATATCTAACTTTTTCTAAAAGTCTATTCATCTCTTTAATTTCTTTCTTATTATTTTGTGGTTAGGTTTATCTAGTTCTGAGAGGGGGAGGTTGAGGTCCTCTACTACTATAGTTTTGCTTTCTGTTTCTTCCCGTAACTCACTTAACTTCCTCTCTAAGAATTTGGTTGCTATACCACTTGGTACATATATGTTTAGTATTGCTAGTATTACTTCATTGTCTATTACATTCAATCTTTTAGCAAGATGTAGTTTTGACTATTATTGTTTATTTGAATATTTGTTTTGGTTGTTTTTAAATAAGTTTACAAAAATATATAAATACATGCTTAGGAATTTCCCAATACCAATTCCTAAATGAGGGGTAGGTAAACTATTTCTAGCAGGCCATAGATTGCTGACCCCTGATCTAAATATTTGGGTAGAAGTTATTTGCATTTGAAGTGTTAAAATCTCAAAGGCTTAGAATGTATGAGATTTCATTGCTTTAGGTAGGTTAAAGGGTTGTTTCATCTTTGATAAAGGAAACTGTTATAACAATTATGAGCAATAAAAATCCATCATTATTGTTTTCCTTTTCATGCACCCATATACTATTTAACTTTCATGGCTGTATTTGTTGCAGCTGTTATGCAATCATATTTGCTTATCTATTATATTCCATTGCTACCTATAATTCAGACAAAATGTAATTGTTCCAATAAAGGAAGCAATTTTTAAAGGTACATCGTGTCAATAAACAAAACATTTCATGTGTAAAGAAATACTTTTTATATTATTTTCTCTGGGAAAGATAAAATTGATCAGATTCATATAACACTTTTAAGAAATATTTCAGTCTATCCATAACTTTCAAGAATTTAGTGCATAAGCTCTATCATTATTTGTCAAAACAATTGGACCCAGTCCACTGGTAACTTAACGACTAACGCAGGCCAAATGTGAGCAATCTTATATGTTGTTCGACATGTATTCTGAATTAACCTTATAATAATTCACCCTATAAGAATTGTAGTACTATGTGTAGTAGAAACAATGAATGACTTTTATCCAGAAGCCCTGTGTTTGAATCCTAGTTCTGCCAATTACTAACATTGATGCATTGCATCTTTCTAAACCTCAGTTTTCCCATTCATGAAATGGAGAAATAATGCTCATGCTACCTAAAGCTCAAAGTTTTTTTTAAAGGAATAAATGAAATAATGTGATGAAATATTTTGTACTGAAGAGGTGCTAATTATTGAGTCTAGTTAACAGCATATTCTGGGTTATGTTCAAATCTGATTATTCTATAACTGCTGGCAAAGCTAAAAATTGTATGATACATGATGAATGTATGCTTGTTTGCATATCTGTATCTATACCTCCATCAAAGTCTACTTTTCTGCCTCATTTTGGATTGCAGGTGGTCCTGGTTTCTTGAAGGTTTTGTTACTGGAACAAATTTTCTGGCCACTTGTAACAGCCTTGGAAGATTTCAAGTATTTGTCCCATGATGGACTCTCTATATAGCGCAGACATCAGCATAAATAAGTTTGGAGAGACTCATAATAATGCTAGCTAGCAGTGATGAATTGTTTACCAATATTAACTCTCAAAAAGCACCTATTAATTTGGAGAATAATATTCATACCAATGAAATTATAGATCTTTGAACTATCTCTAGTACTTTTTGTTTTCAAGTTTTTCACCTTTGTAATGTTGTTACTATAACTGTAAGGAATAAAAATCCTACCCACCATGATTTACTGTATAATTAATACCTGCCCACCATGATATATTGTATAATTAATACATACATGTACACTAAGGTCCTTGAAATCCCAGCATCTCATTGTTTAGTGACTAAAATCTATATACGTCCCACAATCTGAGGAAGTCTATTACAAATAAAATAAAATATTAATTAATCCAAATTAATACAAATAGTTCAAACCAATTCAAAAACTTAGAAACTGACTTTGACAACTGTACAACTAAGGTAAAAAAGAGAAATCATGCCTTTTAATTTAATATTTTTCTAAGTAATCATTTTAAGGCAGTAAAGTATAAATAATGTTTCTTTTCTATTCCTCTACCCAGATAATCTGTTAGTTATTCTCTTTCCTCTCTCAAATTTGCAACATCTTATCCTCCAGTTTACTCATTCTGGCAATCACATTTCTCCCCTAGATCTGCCCACATTACTATAAGTTAAATAGCAGCTACTCCTATTAATAGCTTGAATTATTATTTCTCTCCATAATTACATAAAATATTTTTTCCAAAGAGTTTTTTTGTCTCCATATGAAAACACATCTGGTCAGTAGGACAGGGTGGGGTCACTCTTCTGTTTCCAAACATCCAAGTCTGAAAGTTCAAGACTATATGTTGCAGGGACTTTTTATGGCCTCCCTAAATTGATTAGGAAGCCACATTAGTACAAGAAGTTGTGGCAAAAGATGAATGGGGGCCAGTTCCCTGACACAGCTTTCTGTCCTTTTAGAAGAAAACAAACAAACAAAAACCTAGTCTAACTCATTCTGGGGTGAAGATGGGGGAATGAGACTCTGATAAACATTAATCCTAATTATATCACACATACTTATATACATATGTGCATATTTTGGATTCTCTATAATGATTTATTTTTTCAGTTGTTTCGGTTGTGTCAGACTCTTTTGACTGCAGTTGGGTTTTTTTTCTTATCAAAAGTTGCAGTGGTTTGCTGTTTCCTTCTTCAGCTCACTTTTTCCATCTGTAAAATGAACTGGAGAAGGAAATGGCAAACCACTCCAGTATCTTTGCCAATAAAACTCCAAAAAGGGGTATGAAGAGTTGGACAAGGGTGAAACAACAGAAAAACACCATAATGAGTCATCAGAGGAAGAATTCAGTGGAGGCCCTGTTAAAACCAAAAGGTAACTATTTTCTGTCTACAACTAATAGGCACAATGTGAATAACTTACAAAACTTCACAGGTATTTCCACTATCCTGGGGCCTACTGACATACTTTGAAGGAATTCCAGCATTTCTCTGTTCCCATTTCTCTCTTTTAAAAATTGAATTTTAAAGGAAAAAAAAATTGAATAAGAATGAAAAGAGAGAGAAGAAGATGTGACATTATTTTGGGAATGAAAAAAGTGTTGGATTTGGAGTCAGTAGATATTAGTTTCTCCTTGTTTAATTTAAAGTATAACATAATGAAACTCTTAAAATCATAGAATTTTAGCTCTGAAAGGTACCTACAGCAGCATCTAGTCTGCCTCCCTAATCTTATACATGATGAAATAGAGTCTCAGAAAGATAAATGATTTAAAAACATTTTAAAAAAAGATATGTAACTAACTCAAGATCACATATCTAGTTAGTGATAAAGCCAAGGTTATAACCTTTGACTTCTAACTGCCAGTGCAGTGGTATTCCCAGTATAACACCACTCATTTCTTTTTTTGTTTCTTAATGATCAATTAATTGTATCTTGCCAGATATTGTAGCACATGACTTTAATCCAAGCTACCAAGAAGGCCGAGGGCTGTAGATTTCTTGAGCCCAGGAGTTCTGAGCTGAAGTTGTTTATATATAACAGATATCTGCACTAAGTTCAACATTAATATAGTGAACCCCTAGGAACAAAGGGACATCAGGATGCCTAGGGAGAGAAGGAGTGACCTAGATTAGAAATACGGAAGGCCAAAGCACCTGTATTAATTCATAAAAAGATTAAGCCATTGATTAGCTCCTGTATTTCCAGCCTGAGGAAAAGTGAAGATCTAGTTTTTAAGAAATCAATCTAATCTTATACTATTTCTTCTCATACACTGGATTTGCCAATAAATAAAATTTTAATACCTTAACAAGCAAACAGTGGTTATATAAAAGTAGCAATGTGTCTGGGAACATCTGGCCTCTAAATACAAATAAAATCTTGTGTCTTACAATAACCTGACAAGAGAAATCAAAATTCCAGAGAATCGTTTGGCATTGACAATGAGTTCCCCATGAGAGGAGATTAAGGGCTTAGAGGGATGTTACAGGTTTCTTGTCCAGTACCCTCACTTTACAAGTTAGCAACAGAGGACTCAGAACATTTAGTTAGTGACTTGTGCAAGGTCAACTGTCTTAAGGAACAAAAGTCAATAAAATTTTCATATGTCAAGAAGTGGGAATTAAGATCCGATATTCAGGAAAAAGATACTTCCCTCTTTGAACAGGTGCATTTAGCAGAAAAAAAAAGAGTGACCTTTTTTTTTTTGCTATAAATTTGTAGATGGGGACAAACCTAATTCCTGGACCTTATAAGTCAAAATAGAAAACAAGGCATTTTGACCAGGACAGGAACCATTATAGAACTTACCCTGTGGAAAATGTTACAGGTACCTTTAAAGCCCAAGCTATCCCTTTCAACCACAAAGCTTATGTGGGATTCAGCAGATTAAATAATTCTAGATTAATGTCTATGTATGATCATGTTCTCATTACAAAGCTATTTATAGGATGGATTAACAATCATTATGCCAACATTTCTCTTATTCATTTCATGAAATCTCAGGCATTGTTCCCAGACTGGAATTTACTTGCTTTCTCTTCCAAGCTGTTTTCCTTGGGTAGGTTGCACTTTCAGGATATTGTTCTGACTTAAATCACTGTTAGGCATGGTGAAGCTGTAACAATTCATTCAATAAACCAATTCCCCTAAGATAGGAAAAAAAAAGGCCTCTGATGATGAAATAGAGTTCTGTAGCATTTGGCCATGACAACACAGCTTAAGTCCTTTCGTAGTACATCCTCACAGGCCTTTAAATGCAAGGGCCCTGCTGCTTTATTTCTGAGTGCTGATTCCAGAGAGCAAAGGTCACATTTCTGTTTTTTCCTGAGAATTATGGCAGACATCAAAGTACCTTTCCTTCAGGCAAATATCAATACATATCATTTTTAACCAAAGTCTTATTAAACTGTCATCAACTTTAAAAACAATTACCTTTTTGTCTTGACTGTTGGTTATTTATAGATAGAAAATTCCCATGGTAATCATCCTCTCTGCCCTACTGAATTCCTTGTATGATGTGATTTCACAGTGGCCTGGACTGACCATTGCAATCAATTTATATGGTTATACATTTATGCTGATTTGAGTCACAGAATTATTCTCTCTCTTCATTTTACTTAATGTCATTTTTTACATTTCCACACGTATTCATCAAAGTGGGTGCTCATGTTCTAGGAATAGAAGATATCAATTAATAAAATCTATTTTGCAAACATAGTTTCCCTGCTATATAACAACGTTCTTGATGGTCTCAACATTTTTTTAGTTGTTACTCTTATTTTGACATGATTTTCTGGTGACCTAAAGAACACATATAAAATTTTACTTGGATTGCAAAGGAATGAAAAAATTGTAAAGATTTCATTCTAAAGTTGTTTCCAATATTTGGTTCAATATTGGTTTCCAATAAGGCTTAAAAGCCTTAGAGGAAATAGATCTTAGTAGAAAATTGTTAGCATAGGTGGAAGATTCTTTTCATCACAAATTTAAAAGTCAAGTTTTTTTCCCAAATCTGTGAGCTCAATTACAGTAGTATTTTATTTTATTTTAACTTCATATATAGGCAGCTAGTTGGTATAGTACATAGAACAGTAGACTTAAAATAATGAAGACCTGAGTTCAAATCCTGTAACCAAAAGCAAGTGATTTAGCTTCTGTCTGTCTCAATTTCCTCATATGGGGAACATAGCAACAGCTACAATTCAAAATTGTGAGAAACCAATGAAGTAATGTGTATAAAACTCTTTGCAAATCTTAAAGTATTATATATATATATATATATTTACATATATATATAATATGTTATCATGATTATTATCACCATCATCATCATCATCATCATCATCATCATCACAAACAGTGCTATTCAAAGTTTGGTTGTGATTTACATTTTGCTAACTTTTGGAAAGAATGACATTTTTTTTTAACTGGGCTTAGTCCTATCTCTCCTATTACCTCGGTTTTGCTCTGGTACACACTTGCATTGATCTATATTGATAAAGAAGTCCTTGAAATTATTGAGGAAGTCAACATATTCTACATTTATATCCACAAATACATTTTATGATTTCTATAAATTGTAGCACTTTTAGACAACTTTTTCTTTTCTAAAAAAAAGTGTTTGGTACTGCTTCTTACACATATAAATAGATTGGCTGCTATAAAAAAGCACATTCATGTAAAGAAAAAAATCACAAAATCCACTTGTGAAGAAACACAATCTTTCTGATAAAATGTTAAGTGGAGATACAGACTGTTTTGAGGACTAAATAGAGAACTTCCCCATGAGTAAATGGGCTACAAACATCTGTTTGAAGGGAGAACATTAACTGAGGTTGCAGGGTTCATTGGTCCATCTGTTCGTTTGCATGTGACTTTTTAGAGTGTAGATGGTTAGGGTGCTGGTGCAAACATTACGAAGCAAATAACTGTTTTGAGACCATTGGAAAGAATACTTAAGGACCGTTTGGTTCCTCTCTAACAGAAATATGTATTTCTTGATTTTATGCTATAAAGATAAGTCATTGACTACAAGGAAGTAGACTATTATTTGAGGCATTAGAAGGCTATTAAATCATTAAGTCATTAATTCAGCAAATATGTATTAATTGCCTTCTATGTGTCAGCAATGTGCTACGCATTGGGGATGCACAGAAAGGTAAACAACATTCCTTAACCTCAAGGACATCACATTTTGGAGACAATGTGCAAGACATAAAAAAGTAGGCTATATTGCAAAATCGATTTGCAAGTAATCAACAAAGGGAAGGAACTAGCCTAAAGGAAGTTCAGTAAAAGCTCTCTGTGGTACTATGAGAAATAATCAGCAGGATAATTTCAGAAAAATCTCAAAAGACTTACATGAACTGATGCAAAATGAAGTGAGCAGAAGCAGGAGAACATTGTACATAGTAATAGCAATACTGAAAGATGAACAACTGTGAATGACTTAGCTATCCTCAACAACACAATGATCCAAGACAATCCCAAAGGACTCATGATGAAAAATGCTGTCCACCTTCAGAGAAGGAACTAATGGAGTCCGAATGCAGACTGAAGCATACTATTCTTTGCTTTATTTTGTGTTATTTTTTGTTTTTTTTTCTTCTACAAAATTATTGATATGGAAATGTTTTACATGATTGCACATGTATTACCTAGATCAGATTGCTTACCATAGCAGGGAGTTGGGGGCTGGGGGTAAAGGAGGGAAGATGAGAATACAGAACTCAAAATTTTAAAAAAGAAAGTTAAAAATAGTTTTTGCATATCATTAAGGAAAAAAAAATGAAGTATTATTTTAAAAAAAAGCTCCCTGTAGAAGGTGAAATTTTAGCTGGAACTTGAAGTCTGGAGGTAGAGATGAGGAGCAAGTTTATGCTAGGCATTAATATCAATCAGTGAAAATGCTTTGAGTTGAGAGATAGTGTCTTGTATGTATTTTTTAATCTGTTTTATTTTAATTTTTTTGAGGTAATTGGGATTAAGTGACTTCAGCATCACACAGCTAGTAATTTCTGAGGCTAGAACTGAACTCAGATCCTTTTTATTCTTTTTGCTTTAATTTTTTTTTGCAAATTTAGTTATTTGTATTAAGAAAACATATTGTACATTTGTTTGTTAAAAGCAGTGATGAGGGGCAGCTAGGTGGTACAGTGGATAGAGCACCAGCCCTAAAGTCAGGAGGACCTGAGTTCAAATCCGGCCTCAGATCAAACACTTGTCGCTTACTAGCTGTGTGACCCTGGGCAAGTCACTTAACTCCAATTTCAAAAAACAAAACAAACAACAACAACAAATTGACTTGAACTACAAACCATACTAGGTTAAAGATTCATTCTGTCCCTTCCTCCCCTCTCCACTTCAATTATTTGCTGTTGATCACCCTGTTTACAATCCCAAACCAAAGTCATGGTGCTATGAAAATAGAAAAGGGTTATAGAGATGTTTGTCAGAGTGCTAAAACACAGATATTTCAATTTAGTATCCCAGTGCTTCCAGACTTTGACTGAAAATATCCTGCTAGCTTTGGTTCAAGGGGCCATTTGATCTGATTATGTGTATATCTGAAGTGGAGTGGGGCACAAGGTATAAAAAGACTGGAAAGGTTAGGGGCAGGGGTATTGACAGTTTATGAGGTGCTTTGAATGCCAAACAGAAGATTTTATATTTGATACTTTGTAACCACTGGAATTTACTGAGTTGGGGGGTGGAGTGCAGTGATATGACCAGGCCTGTACTTTACTAATATCATTTTGACAACTGAATGGAGGATGGACTATAGTGTGGAAAATTTTTTGTCAGGGAGACCAACCAGCAGGCCATTACAATAGTCCAGGCATGAGGTGATAAGGGCCTGCACCAAGATGGTGGCAATGTCAGAGGAGAGAAGTGGGGAAGCATATTCAAGGGATGATATAAAAGTAAAATGGATAGGTTTTGGAAACAAATTGGATGTGGAGGGCAAGAGAGAGGAAACAATTCAGGATGATACCTAGGTTGCAATTCAAGGTGACAGGAGGGATAACGGTAAACTCAATAGTAATACAGAAGTTGAGAAAAGAAGGGTTTGGGGCAATAATTAGTTCAGTTTTCCACATTTTGAATTTTATACTTTTAAAGTGTCAAATAGGCAGTTGGAGATTTGAGTCTAGAGATCAGCAAAGAGCTTAAGGCTGGATAAGTAGATTTGAGAATTATCAGCATGGAGATGATAATTAAATCCACAGGAGTTGATGAGATTACCAAGTGAAATAGGATATAGGGAGAAGAGAAGTTAGCCCAGGACAGAGCTTTATGGAACATTCAGAGTTAACAGTAGTGACCTGGATGAAGATATAGCTAAAAAGACTGAGAAGGAGATACATAGAAGGAAAACCAGAAGAGGGAAGCATCACAAAAATCTAGAGTGAAGAGAGTATGAGAGAGGAGAGTGATTGACACTGTCACAATATACAGAGGGGTCAAGAAGGATAAGGATTGAGAAAAGGCCATTAGGTTAGGCAATTAAGACATTGTTAGTAACTTTTGGAGAGTATTTTACTTAAATGATGAGAATGGAATTCAGAGTGTAGAGAGTTAAAAGACAATATGAGCAACCAGAAGTGGAACCACCTATATTGATTGGCCTTCATAAGGAGTTAGCCACAAAAGGCAGGAGAGATATGAAATGAGAGCTAACAGTGATAGATGGATCAAGTGAAGGTTTTTTTGGAGGTTGGAGGAGATAATGGGCATATTCATTGGCAGTATGGAAGCACCCAGTAAAAGAGATATTAAAGATAAATGAGAGAGTTGGGATGAGAAAGAGAGAAATTTGCTGGAGAAGAGGTGATGGAATGGGATTACTTCTATCTAGACATGATAGCTAGTATTCACATAGGTTTATAAAACATTTATCATATGTTATGTCTTTTGATTCTCACATTTCTAGTAGGTACATTTTATTGTCTCCATTTTACAGATGAAGAAACTGAGAATGAAAAAATCTAACTTACCCAGAGTCACATATCTAGTTAGGGTGTGAGGCAGGATGAAACCCCAAATCTTTCTTTCTCAGAGTCTAGTTCTTTATGCACTGTGCCACTTAGCTGCCTATTTTTCAATAGGGGCATTAACCAGAAAGAAAGGATTTTACAAAACCAGCAGAAGGAGAAGGTTTAAGGTAATGGGGCTCCAGTACATGTGTAGACTTTATAAGTTTCCTATGAACAATAACAACAACATGATGGCATCTTCATCTTTAGAATGCTAGCAAGTTCTTTTTGATATAATTGTTATGATGTATGAGGAGAGACTAGAGTGCCTTGGAGAGACTAGAGCCCAAATGTACATTATCTAACTAGTTCTGATCAGCCCACCACATCATTGGTAGTAGTCTTTTTCCTTTAGCTATGAAGCCATCCATAAGCATCCTCAAAAGGACTTGAGTCAGTTCCAACCTTCAGTTTGCTGCATTTACATATGACAAAGAAAGGTGCTTCTTTCACTTATAGGTTCTGATGAGAGAAACATAGTGCAAGAGAAAGTAGCAAGTAGTTTCCATAGATAAGTTAATATATTTAATACTGGGGACTTCTGTTCAGGGCTTCACTATTTATCTGCAAACTAGGAAGAACAATGTCAAATGTTAATAATAAAAAGAAACAAACAAGGAAAAAAAAACCCAAATGAGAAAAACAAAAGCTAAAAGGATGTTAGCTTCTTTAGGGCTCAGCATGTCATTCTATGCCCCACAAAAAAAAAAAATGTTAGTCCTGTTATATGAGACACATTCAAAATCTTTCTATAACCATCTTCATCCAGATTAAGATGAGGACTTAGAATGGAAAACATGTATAACTATATCTCTATCTCTCTAAGTATGTATGTATATATGTATGTATGTGTGTATGTATGTATGTATGTATGTATGTATGTATGTATCTATCTATCTATCTATCTATCTATCTATGCATCTATCTCTTGAAGGATGCTCTGTCAGCACCCATTCATTGTTCACTTTTGCCACAAAACAAACATTTATTGGAGGCTATGGAAGTGAACCTATCTGGCTTTCTGCCATTATAGTTGTGTTTACATGACTTGTCATAAAAACTGGAAGTTATAAATGGACCAATAAAGTAACAGTGAAGTGAAGAACCTTAAATTTATGCCATAAGATTTGTCAAAAGGACTAGAGACATTTAGTATGTAGAACAAAATTTCAGAGGCCACATATACTTGCCTTCAATTATCTCAAAAACTGGTATATGGAAGAAGCATTAGCTTTCTTCTACTTAGCTCAAGAAAGTTAAACTAAGAACAATGAATGGGAATTATAAAGAGACAAATTTAGATTGTATCTAATGAAAAACTTGCCATTGAGTCTTCAGACTAAGGCTTGATGACCACTTGTGGGGTATATTGCTTAGAGGATTTTTTTGTCAGGTATGGATTGAACTATTGGGCCATTGCAGGCCCATCAAACTCTAAGATTCTGTGAAGCAGTCTTATATTCTCCAAATGAAAAAAAATATTTTCCCAAAGTGATTAAAAAGCAAAATTAGAATGTTCTATTCTAGAGCCATCTGGTGTTGTGTTTTCTCCCCACTATATCTCTAATGATAATTTTTTTTATTTGCATAGTTTTAAGATATACAAAGCACTTTTACCACTGAAGCTCTCTTAGAAGATTAGTACATAGATTGTTATTCCCATTTTACAGATGAGAAAACTGACACTTCAGGAGATAAAATAATTTCTGTATGGCTACATCTAGTGCATAGAGTCAAGACTGGAACACACATTACCTGGCTCCAAGTCTAATGCTTTTTACACACCAATCAAATTCAAGTAAAGGCCTGATAAGGTCCACTGAGTCTATAAATGGTATTAATCTAATTAATGCCTGAGAGATATATCCCCAGAAGGTGGAACAGCAAGAAATAGAATTTTTAATCCATAGCCATTTCTGAAACACAAAAGCACAGACTTCTGCATTAATTCAGGAATTTATGGGGGAAAATTCCCAGATGTTTCAAAACATAGTATGGAATGGAACTGATCACCTGGAAATTATGTTTGAAGAACTCTTTTTCTTAATAATCTATAATTTTATAACAGAAAGGATGAATGGAGACTAGATCAGAAGATCAAAAGTGAGTTTTAGTAGCATCTATATGACATTAACGAATGAAAAGATGATAAAGATCAGGTAGGAGTATTTGTCTCTGAAGTATTGCTTCAATGATCTATGCATCGCAATTCTGACCCAAATGAAATGGGAAGAGTAGAAGCTTATTGTCATCCACTATGAAATGGGGCCTTTCTGTGGGATTGAAACACATGAAGAACCTTTAAGAAAGGCAAAGATGAGACAAGTATTAGCCATGGAGGAAAGCAGGGGAAATGCACTTCCCTCCTTTCTTTGCAAAGTTATGAGATGACGGGTATAAAATACTATATATAAAGTCAGGTAATGTCAGACATAGTTAATGAACTGGTTGATTTTCCTGAATGTTTTTCCCCTCAGTTTCATATTCTTTGTTATAAAGGATGATTTGATAGGTAAAGTAGGAGATACGGACATATTCAGAAATGAAAGTGTTGAAAAACCAAGAGATATCAATGGAAAGTTATTGTTGTTGTGGTTGTTGTGATTTATCATAACAATATACAGAAATACATACATTTCTGGTGGTTAGTCTGCTGTGGAGAAAGATACTGGCAAGCTATGAAGCAAATATGATAGCCAGTAGAAGGCCTATTCAACTTATAGAATGAACCATATCGAATTAAAACTAGAAAATGAACATGGAAATGTTGACTATGGAATAATCAATTCTATTGTTGGGTGTATCCATATTCAACAGGCAAAAATATGAATAGATAGTATGACAAAGACTGTTTCCAACACAAGGAATTCCCTTGGTGGCTAATGGGGGACAGGATGGTTGTGTAGGTCAGGGTTACTGTGATTTAGTTGGTGGGGTTAAAGTTACTTTCAGTTGCTGGAGCTGCCTTGATTCAGGCTGGAGTTTGCCCTCAAATAAGTTTGCAGCATTAACTTTTGCATGGAAAGTCTGCTCATCTCTACCTGATTCGTCTTTCCTACCTAATATATCTTTAAAAAAATAGATTTCCCTTACATGAATTAGATGCCTACTTAATGAGTATGAATGTCTTTGTGTTCCTCAGGAGCAAACATGTTTCTGTTCCTTAACTCAAGAAGTTCAAGGAAGTTGAGGAAATGTATCACATTCAGTTCCCCTCAACCCCTGCCTTCACACATAAAAGATGGTATATCCACACCCCAACCCCCGAATATATTTTTCATATAGTGTGTCAGAATTGTAATTGCTTCCCTAAGTTTGCAAATAAAGTGCATGGGTAAAGAAGAAATGTCCTCACAAATCTGAGTAAATGGACTGGATTAAAGTAAAAGTAATAACGGATTCTTATGTAGCACTTTTAAAAAATGACAAAATGCCAGAATCCATGTGGCTTTCACAATATCTCTGTGAAGCAGGCACTGAACTATCATTCTATTTCACAAATATGGTAACTGAGGGTCAGAGTAGGTAAATGATTCGCCTATGGAAATATAGACAATATCAGATGTTGATAAAATGAGAAAACAGTCTAATTTTATCAGGACCAATTATGGCTGAAGGTTGTGAGTATTTGAACTATGCAGATCTTAAAGCATTTGATAGGCCTTGATGGAAGGTCCAGTTATTGCTGGCAAAATGTCCCATGGGTAGTTTCTTTATTGACAAAGATGGACTTTAGTTATTGCAGTTCTATGAAGTTCAGTTTATAAGGAAATAAGGTGAGTCATCCTTAATCACTAGACTGTCAATCCTTAATAAATGTATTCATGAGAAAACTACTCATTCTGCTGGCTGGTTGGCCTAACCTTCTATGGTCAGTGATTGTATGACCAAACACTGTGAAAAAAAAAGTCATTGAGAAAACCTCTGGACTCCCAACTATCTGACCTTTCTTTCTTCATTGAAGACCCTAACTGGGTCAGTTCACATTTCTGAGCATAAATTAGGTGACCTCTGAAGGGTTTTTCTGTGTTATTCTCTTTTATGTGTATTATATTTTTGGATTAATGCAAATGTTCAGATAGGCCCAAGATACATACCTAAATAAAGATAAAGGTACTCTGAATTATAACCTCTGACATTGTCATTTACAGACTAATGATCTTGGAAATTTGTTTAGTCTTCATATGACAAAATTTATAGTAACTTTTAAAAATGAAATTTCACTAATATTCACCTGTTAGCAACAAAATAATATAATTTTAGGTTTGGAGTACGGACCTTGAGCATCATTTAATACAACTGCAGTAAGTAGTGACTGGGGATATGCAACATGTTACTGGCACAACCTGAAGTAGAACTCAAGCATCTTGACTTTCAGGCCAGTGGTCTTTCTACTACATCATGACATCTGTCCTAGGGTCCCCATAAACACAGAAGTCTCTGTAAGTGTCAAATATGGACCACAGACTGCATTACAAACCACAATCCTCCTGAGTGGGCCTAACTAGATTTAAAATATACTTGGAAAATACTTAATAAAATAACTAAAACTACAATAGAACATGGATAATGTTAATATGTGGTTATCAAAATCAACATTTGAGTCACAGGGAAGCTTAATTACAATTTGGTGGCCCCATTTCTATTTGAGGTTCATACCACTCTTCCAAGTTACATAGTATTTAGGTAATTTAGCATTAATCAAATAGCATGATAAGGAAAATGGGATCATAGAACCAGAGACGTAGTACTGGAAAGGATCTCAGAGACTATCTCTTTCAATGCCTTCATTTTAAATATTAGGGAACTGAGTCCTATTCAGGTTAAGTGGCATGGCCAACGTAACAGGTAATGAATGTCACAGGTGGGATGTGAATAAAAGTCCTCTCATTACAGAGCTATCACTCTTGTCACTATACCACAAAGCTAAAAAACAATAGATGTAAGAAATATGCAGTTTGTGAGAAAATACAAAACATGGACTGTTTATTTTACCAGAGTGGACAATGTGATAACCCCCAAGGTTAATGAATTTCTCTTTACATAGTTAGCTATGGAACAGTAGTCAGGTATTTTGGGAGACACTTTTATATTTTATAGCAAACAAATCAAATATTGAATGAAAACCATAAACAAAGTTCTCTAATTCATACAGCACAAGTTTGAATGTAATATACATAAGCACCTATTTTTCTGGGGGGCACACAATATTAAAATAATCCAAAAGGGTGGGACAAGGCTGTTTGATTTTTACTGTTGCATCTCCTGTTTCAAACAAATTGTTTTCAGTTCTGAAGTAGGTGCTTCATAAGTGTTTGTTGGTCATTAAGAAATATCTACAATGCATTCAGTAGATATCTTAGGGAGGATTTAGAGTTGAATTCAATTTAGTGATTTTTATTAAGAACCTACTACAAGCAACCTTCAATGCTAGATGCTAGAAATACAGAGACAAGAAAAAAAAAACAATGCTTGGACAAATATCATTGAGGCTGAGATGAAGCCATTGAGCTCCTAAACAAAGGAACTTTTAGGTACTCCAAGGTATTAACATAGACAACATTATCTTTTGTCTTAATTGTTGGAATAGTATCCTGACTCTTTTCCCTGGCTTTCATATTCCTCTTCTTCAATCCATCCTATGTGTCAGTGCCACACTAATTTTTTTAATGCACAGTTGTAGGAATGACAATAATGCTTATGAAACTTCCTTAGCTCTTAATTGTCTATTGGAAAAAAAAAATTATGCAGCCTAGTATTTAAAGAATTCAAAAACCTCAGATTAGACTGGACTTCTCCCTCCTGAACTCCATTCCTATATCTCCAAATAATTGACCACTGAGAATTTCCATTGGGGTGATAATGTCAAATGAACAAACTCATTGTTTTTCTCTCCAAAACCCACTATCAAACAAATTTCCTTATTTTTTGGAGGGTACCATTATTGGAGTTATTCACCAGTTCTTTTTCTTCCTGACTGCATATATTCAAATGCTAGCTAAGTCTTATCAAATGTAATTCACAGTATATCATATAGCTACTGCTTTCTGAGGATAGCTTGATGGCACAGTGGATAGAACTGGAACTGAAGACAAGACTTGAATTGGCATCAGATACTCACCACTGCGCGATCCTTGGCAAGTCACTTAAATTGTTTGCTTCAGTTTCCCTGTCTGTGAAATGGAGATAATAGTAACACCTGTCTCTAACAATTGTCTTGAGGATCAAATGAGACAATAATTGTAATGCATTTAGCACAGTGCTTAACACATGGTTAAATGTGAAATAGATGTTGTTGCTGTTGTTGTTATTATTATTATTATTATTATTATTATGTTGTTGTTGTTGTTGTTGTTGTTATTATCACTATTATTATTATGGCCACTACTTTACTCTAGGACTCATCATTACTCACCAAGAAATTTTGTAATACCTTCCTAATTTATCTCCCTGACTTTAATGTCTCTCTCCTCTTCCTTCAATTATCCTTCACATGGCTGACAAATTGATCTTTCTAAACTCATGTTTGACTGAATCACTTACGTTCATGAAGCTCTAGTAACTCCCATTTTCCTTTTAAAATAAAGTAAAAATTATTTTCTTTTAAAGCACTTCCTAATCACTTCCAGCCTACCTTAAGAGGTTTGTTTTGCAATGCCTTCTTTCATGCACTCTGCTGGTGTTCATTATACCTGATAGCATGTTTTAATAGCAAATCTTCCCTCGGACTATCCACCATTCCTGGAATGGTCAATCACCTAATCTCCACATAGTTGAATCCCTAGACTCCTTCAAAACTCAGTTGAAATATCACCTTCCACAAATCACATATCCTGAGCTCCCTAGTTGCTAGTAATCTCTCCTTCAAAATTATTTTGTATAGATTTAGTATTTAGATTTCTTTATTATGTCATTTACCACCAAATGATTTTAATGTCCCTGAGGGTAAGAATATTTTGCTTTGTTCTTTGGAGAATTTTGAGCATAGCAGCTGGTTCAAAGTAGGTGTTTAATAAATGCTTCTTAATAAAATTGTTAGATTTAGAATTGGAAAGCTCCTCAGAAGTTATTAAGTTAGAATTCCTCATTTTGTGGATGAGGAAATTGGGGCTCTAGGAGAACAAAATTACTTTTCCGGATATGACAATGACAGTTAGCCTAAGGTGGGATTTGGATCCACATCCCCTTACTTCAGAGACAGGGTTCTTTATATTGCTCCATTACTGAATTTAATGATCTCATGTATATATGTACATATATATACATGAACCAGCAGAAAAAGAAATAAAAAGAAATTCCTTTCAAAATATCTAAAAATACATGAAATATATGGGAACATGCCAACCAAGACACACTCAAAATTTTTTTGAATACACCTAAAAATAATATTCACAGTAATAAAGGGAAACAAATAATTGGAGACATATTAATAATTCATGGTTAAGCCATCCCAGTATGATTAAAATGATTTGCTGCTTTACTAATCAAATTTATAATAGGTTATTTTATAGAAGTGTACAAAATGACAAAAATGATCTCGAGGAAGAAAAGGTCAAGAATCTTATAGGAAATATTTTTTTTTAAAAAGTGGGAATAAAAGGGGCGTATCTGTACCATATCTTAAATTACATTATAAAGAGGTAATCTTTGATGATATTTGCTAATGATCAATGGAAAAATTGAGGTACATATTATCTTGAAGCAATGAAATTATAAAAGCATAGTCCTTGATCAAAGCAAAGACAACTATTGCTGAGGTAAAGACTGACTATTTGATAACAACAACACTAATTCTGGAAAAACTGGAAATCAGTCTAACATATACTAGGTTTATATTAGGAAACTATACTCTATATTACAATAAACTACAGATAAATATTTGAATTGAATAAATAGAAGCTAATAATAAATGAATTATAAGTAAATGGAAGGAAATAAGTTACATAGCCATGGGTGGGGGGGGTACATTTTATTTTTAAATTCAATTTTAGTTTATTTTCCATTTCAAATTCACCTTTTTTCCCCTCTTTGGGGGAGAATTCTTAAATAAGAGAACTGATAAAAGACAATGTGATCACAAATTTTAATTACATAAAATTAAAAAGCTTTTTTTACAATTAAAATAAATTCAGTTAGAAAAAAGTAAAGGATTAACTAAGAATACAATCTCTGCAGCAAAATTAACTAGCAATAGTCTGATATTCACAAGGAAATATGATATATATATATGTGCATGCATCACAATTCTAAAATATATTGAGTACTTTTACTATGTATGTATATACAATATATATGCACAAAATAAAATGCACATAAATTATATAATGTATGTGTTCATTTATGTTCACATAAACATTATATGTCCATATATACATGAATAGATGTAATTCATATATATGTACATATATATGTATATGTGCATTATATACTCACACATATGCTTATGCATCTATGCATTCACATATATATACTTCATCTCTCTCTGTCTCTTTCCCTCTCTGTCTGTCTCTCACTATCATCTACAATAATCATCCCCAAACAGATAAATGATCAAAGGATATGAATAGGATATTTTCAATAGAGGAAATGTAAGCTCTGAAAATACATTCAAAATCATGAAAAATGTGAAGAATGACAATTAAAACAACTCTGAATTTCTATCAGTTCCCATTACATAGTCAGTGATGGCACATAAGGCAACTGATAACTATTTAAGGGTATCTGGGAGTACAGGTACACCAGAACACTATTGGTAGAGCTGGAACCATAAACAAATGTCAATGAATGATACTATCCTTGGTCTCAGTGATATCACCACAAGGCCCATGCCCCATATTAAGAAAAAAAAAAGATCCATACATGCCACAAATTCATAGTAGTATGTTTTGTTGTTCTAAAGAATCGGAAACAAAGTTGATGTTCATCAATTGGGAAATGTTTAAAGAAATTATAAGACATGAATATATGTATATCTTGTAGCACCTCCTTTGGATTCATTAACTAAACTCCCAGTCTCACTGGCAGGATGGGTCACTTGAAGGCTTCTATTGCTTCCTTGAGGTTTTTGTGATTGGTGAAGTCCAATAGACTCAGATTTCTGATACTATAGTCTATAAAACCCCATTCAGTATGCTTCCCATTGAATTAGCCAGACACAATTAATTAGCTTTTGGAAAGAGCAGCATAAAAACAATTCTTTCAATGTCTAGGGCACACTCTCTCACAATTACAAACAAGATCTTTGGGGAAACTGAGCTTGAAGAGTCAGAGTACTTGGAGAGTTCAGACATCTTTCCTCAATACCTCGTTTTTTCCCAGTGCAGATACTGCTTTGGGCCCTGCTCATCCAGGGACTCCATACTGGACATTGGTGGAAAGTCCAAATCCTATGACCTTTCAAAGCTTATGCTCCTTTTCAGGGAAAGAGAGAGAGGAGAGAAAACTCAATACTCCCTTCCCCAAAGGCAATTTACTTAACCTCTACTTGTCTCTTTGCTTCTAGAATGTCCTGCTGAAATATTTAATTCCTAGTAGGCTTATTGTAATATATTTAGACTCAAAAATGTGTCTGATTCTTTTAACTAAATCCAATTGCATTTCCTGTGTGGCATCATCTAGCTTCATTCAATAATCAAAGTCCTGCTAATCTGATTAATGAATTTGTCACATTTGGCTCCAACCTTTGATTGATTGATTGATGGAGGAGTTTAAACTTTCTGTGTTTGATTGAATGGGATGGATTCCCACACTTGTACTTAAACCATAAGAAATAATGAATATACAGATTCCTAGAAGCTTGGGAAGATATGAATTGATGCAGAATGAATTGGATGGTATTTTGCCTTTTTATCCCAAGAGTTAGTACCAGGCATTTAAAAAGTGTTTCATAGATGCTTGTTTAATGACTATTTGAAATAGCTAAATGAAGAAAAATGAATTTACACAATGACCACTATAAGGTAAAGGAATAAAACTTTAAAAGACTTTGGAATTCTGATCAATACAGGGACCAATCATGAAGCACTATCTACCTCTTGGCAAATATACAAAAAAGAATACATGTTTGGAGAGTCTGTGTGTTGAATATACACACATATGCACACATACATATGCAAAATTAAATATATGCACACATATGCACACATACATATGTATGTACACAAATATACGCAGGCAAATATATGTAGGTATATATATATATGTGTGTGTGTATGTGTGTGTGTGTGTGTGTGTGCCTATGCACGCACATTTATTAATTACAAGGGAGGCTTCTATTTCTAGATTGTAAAGTCATTGGGTAGAGATAATGATACAAAAAGAAAAAAAAAGAAACAAATATTTATTAAGACCTTACTATGTGCCAAGAACTTTACAAATATTATCTCATTTACTCTTCACAACAACCCTGCAAAGTAGGTGATAATATTTTCCCCATTTGACAGGTAAAAAAATTGAGGAAACAAGTCAAGTGATTTGGCAAGGGTCAGAAAGCTAGTAAGTGTCTGAGGCCAGGTTTGAACTCTTTCCTCTATGCTAACCAGTTGCTTCAAAAGAGGAAAAAAATCTATGAAACATTTTAAAAATCCACAAAAGAGAATAAAAAGAAAATGTTATAGGAACACATAAACAGGGCTATTTTGTTACTACTCTATTATATTCAACATATGTTTAAACAACTTCTCGTAAGACAATGTGACAAATTTATTTTCTCAGTGTTTTTGTATGTTAAATTATTTATGTTAATATTTGTTAATTTCATTAATGTAAACATGTAATGAAAAAATAGGCTGAAGACAGACAACAAAGAGATTTAAATGCTAAACTGATGAGTTTGTGTTTTACACCAGGGGCATAAATCTACTTGAAGGGACCAGAAATAAATTTGGCAAAGTTACATAGTGATTCAAGGTAGCCTTTGTTAGGTGATAAATGAATATTATAGACATAGCACAATCATTTTTATTTAAATTGTAGAGCTCTCTTTTAAATCCCTAATATAGTTTGAATTCTTCTAGCAGTGTAGAAGAAAATCAAGATGTGGACTTTTATAAGTTATCTCAGCAATAATATAAATAATAGTGGGCATTTATATGGTATTTTAAGGTCGATGAAGCAGTTTACCCTCATTATCTCATTGATTGCCTCATAGTAAAACCAGTGTAGATACTAGAGTTATTTTTAAGCCAAGTCTCCAAATATTTATTAAACACTTACTATTTATTTTACTCTTCATTTTATAGGTGAAGGAACAGTTTAAAAGAAAAAAGTTAAGCAAAATTGCAAAGCCAGTAAGCATCAGAGACATTATTTGAAGCCATATTTCTTCTATGTCCAAATTCAACTTTCCACAGCTGCCTTCCTAAGTTGTAAGTGGTAATTTAGTTGACTAAGTGAATTGTTTCTATCTTTTTAGCAATGGAAAATAGGCAAGACAATATCTATTTCCAAATAATTTTATTTTTCCTTTAAAAATAAAAGCAAGTCTTTGCTTGCATTAGTACTAAACATATCCATGAAGTTGAGGAATAATGTATACCCTGAGATTTAGCTATCACATAATTTCTTATACCATATGCATGAAATTCTGTATAGGAATTTTGACTGAAGATCCTCAAGGCAAGGACTACATTTCCATTTATAAACCAAGGACCCTAAATGTTAAGCCTGTGCTAACAAAAGAAAGAATATTAATAATCCATTTTTGACTAAAAGGCAAAGTATATGGAAGATATACCCAAAACTTCCATGCAGTTTCATTAAAAAATATAACAAAAAGCCTTACTGAAAAATCAGAAATTGAATAGAAACATTTCTGTATGCTATAGTAAATGGAAAAAATATAGTTCAAACTGGTTTATGCTGGTTTTCTTTTTACCTTCAAGCACATTGTCAACCTCAACATACCTCCATGTCAGTGGCCGTCTTTAAATGACAGACTGAATACATTTTAAAGTGACAGCTGTAAGTCACAATAATTTAAGCTCCACTTCATCTCTTGTGTGTGTGTGTGTGTGTGTGTTTTTAATTGAGGGAGAGGGGAGGGCTGTCTACACCTTCCGAAACCTGGACTCAAGAAGACTGTTAAAGGGAAAGGGAGATGTTAGTCAAAATCCAAGTGATAATGTACAATGTGGTATATTCAGATCCTTTAACCACAAACTAAATAATGTTGTGATGACTACACAGATTTCACGTCATTTTTTTTTCTAAGTGGCAATTATACAGAAAAATCTAAGTTCTTTCATTCATATTCACCCATTACTCAGTACCCATAGGAAAAAAAAAAGTCAATAAAAATTGAATTCCAAGAAACAAAGTATAAACTTGTGTTATCTTTCAAATATCTAATAATATAACAGTGGGCAAAGTTGAGTACTAGCATGCCAGTGATAAATGTTTATTGCTAGGAGAGCAAGAAATAGATCCCTGGAAGAAACATAACAAAAACACTTTGAAAGTACTGCTTGGTTCTGCCTTTTTAAATAACCAACAATCAAATACAAAGAGGTATAGAATCACTCTTTGCCATGAAATTCTTTTTTCCTTTCATTCTTCAGTTAGGAAGAACCTAAAACACCCTTGCTTTCATGCTGTAAAATCTAATGAGTGTGAAGGCTTGGTAATAGATTTGTTTTGTTGATTCTTTTTTCAGTTTTCTTTACCTAAGTACGTGTTAAAAAGAAAACTGAAAGTTTTCTTGATGTCAGTATTTTTTGCCAGTTATTTTATGGGCCACAGTAAGACAAAAGTAACATAAACTTTAACTTAACAAGTGACTAAAATTTAGGGGTAATTTATATTAGTAATATTCTATTAATAGTGACATTGTAAAATATACTTTTAAGTCAGTACCATCACTGAAAAACATCCTCAAAATATATATTTCCCTTGAGAAAATATCAATGTATTTAAAAAAATTCAAATCCACTAACAACATGATAAAATTTTAAAAGAAAGTAACACAAGGGTGACATTTTTCTAGTTTATATCTTTAGTCCTGAAACAGAAAAGATTTTCCAAAATCTCTGATTCAAAGTATTTTACTAAACTGGATATTGCCAATGTAAAGGTGAAAGGTTCCTACACTTTTGGGGCAATAGTTACATTTCTTCTAAACTTTACTTTGGTTTAATTCAATAAATGTGTTAAATGTTTATGTGTGGAAGGTAATCTAATTATGTTCAAAGACAGATATAGTACTTGCTGTTAAGAGGTCTAAAATGTCATGGGGGAGTTAAGATATATACACAAGTATCTATAATTCAAAACAGAATATACACATCTAGGAAAGGAATGATGGATTCTTAATGATTCAAGGAAGAAGAGGATATTTCTAGTTGGGGATTTAAGTTTCATCTTAACTAAAAAATCTGAGGGCATTCTGAAGAGTAACACACCTTAGCACATGTTCTGAATAGCCAAAACTTATATTCTCTTAATGGAATGTGAATGGTTAGCAGTAGTTGTTGTCTCAAACTATCAAATACGTGTAAAATTTTCTAGCAAAATAGAGTACTTAATATACTTAGATACTTACTTACTTATTTAGATATAGTTAACAAGCCTTAAATGAGCTCTCCAAGGGAAAAAAAATTCATAGGATCAGATGGATTTACAAGCAAATTTTACCAAATATTTAGGGAAAATTAATTCCAATACTAAAAAAATTATTTGGAAAAAAAGAGGTAAAAAGAAGTCCACCAAATTTCTCCTATGACACAAATATGGTTTTGATGCTTAAACCAGGGAGAACAAAAACAGAGAAAGACAACTATAGACCAGTTTTCTAGAGAGTATTAATGCAAAAAAAATTAATTATAGACTACAACAATATACAACAAAGATCATAAACTATAACCAGTTTGGATTTGGAACAAAGGGGTGGTTTAATATTAGGAAAATTATAAGCATAAGCAAAATTTGGAAAAATATAATTATAAGCATGTATATATCAATAACAAAAATAACAGCTATCATGTAATTATGTAATAGGGACAGCAGAAAAAGCTTTTTACAAAATACAACAAAATAAAACATTAGAAAGCACATAAATAAATGGAGATTTATTTAAAATGATAAGTAGTATTTCTCTAAAACCAAGAACAACAAATTTCTATAATGAAAATAAACTAGAAGCCTTCCCAATAAGATCAGGGATAAAACAAGGATGTTAATTATCACAATTATTATTCAATATTGTAATAGAAATGGTGGCTATCAAAATAAGACAAAAATACATCGAACAAATCAGAATAGGCAATAAAGGAATAAAAGCACTACTCTTAGCAGAAGATATGATGGTATATTTAGAGAACCCACCAAAATCAATGGAAAAATTAATAACTTCAGGAAAATTCCAGAAAATATAATAAATTCACATAATTCATTAGTATCTCTGCCTATTATCAACAAAGCTCTGTAGGAAGAAATAAAAAGGGAAATTTCATTAAAAATAAATGTATACAGGATAAAATACTTCAGAGGCTACCTGCTGAGATATATACAAGATCTACAGTTATACAATTACAAAGCAATTTTCACACAAATAAAATTGAATCTAAATAATTGAAGAAATATTCTTTGCTCATGGGTAGGCCAATATAAGAAAAATGGAAATACTGCCTAGTTTAATTTACATATTCAGTTCATACTAATCAAACTACCAAAGAATTATCTTATAGAACTAGAGAAAATAATAACAAACTAAATCTGGAAAATGAAAGCTCAAAAATATCAAGCAAATCAATGGGGAAAAAACAAGTGAAGAAAGGTAGCCTAGCAGGACCAGATCTCAAAATATACTACAAAGCAGTAATCAATAAAATGGTCTGGTGCTGGATAGAGAGTAGTGAATAAGTGGAATAGATTAGATACATAATATATAGAAATAAATTATTACAGTAATCTATGGTTTAATGAACACAAAGATACACTCTTTTGGCATAAAAACTCACAATTTGACAAAAACTGCTCAGAAAAATGGAAAGCAGCTTGACAGAATATATGCATAGACCAAAATCTTACACCACATACCAAGACAAGATTAAAATGAGTAGATGATTTAAATATAAAATTATCATAAGCAAATTATGGAAGCATAGGAAAAATACCTGTCAGATCTAGGGGTAAGGTAAAAGTTTATGAACAAATAGGAGATATAAAGGATCACAGGAGGTAAAATGAATAATTTTGATTACATAAAATTTTTAAAATTGCACAAACAAAACCAATGCAACCAAAATTAGAAAGAAAGCATGATAGTGGAGCAGGGGATGATTACAAGTAGTTTCTCTGATAAAGGCCTCATTTCTCAAATATATAGGGAACTGAGTGAAATTTATTTAAAAAAAATAAAAGCTATTCCCCAATTGACAAATTTTTAAAGATATGAATAGGTAGTATCCAGAACAAGAAAGAAAAGCTATAAATAATTTTTATTAAAATGGTCTGCCTCAATTTTTTTGTTTCTCCATTTATTCATTAAAAAAAATACCAGTTACATATAAAACCAATTTTTAACATTCATTTTTAAAACTTTGAGTTCCAAATTCTCTCCCTTTCTAAATCACTATTAATGGGAGAAGATAGTTTAAACTACCTCACACCTTTCAGTTTGGCTAACATGATAGAAAAGGAAAATTATAAATGGTGGAGGGTATGTGAAAAAATAGGCACACCAATGCACTGCTGGTAGAGGTGTGAACTAGTCAAAACCATTCTTTTTTTTTCTTTTTAAGCATAATTAATTTTTATTGATAAACATTCGCAGCAGTATTAGAAATATCAGTAGAAAAATTAAATTTCGTTGTTTTCCCTCTTAAAAGATTTGATGTTATTACCTATAGCAGTTGGTAAAATGATCTTAATACTAAAGGGAAGTTGATTTGAGTTACAACCAGCATACACAGTGTGTGCACAAGGGATAAGAGCTTTCTGAATGTGGACAGTTAATGGCAGTTAACTTTTCATTTAACAATGAAACTTATTGTGCTTTTCATTTAACAAAACTGTTCCAGGATGTGTTTTTTTTTAATTAGGCATGTTTTGTATAAAAGCACAGAGAAGGAAGATGGAATATTATGGGTGAAAAGGAACAAGAAGGCATATTTGAATATAATATAGAGTATTTAAAGATGATTATCAATGGAAAGGTAGGTTGGAGCCAGGTTATGAATGCCTTTAAGTGCTAAACAGGGAGCTTAAATTTGATTATAATGGTAGTAACATGCTGTTGGAGTTTATCAGAGGAGTGACATGGTTAGATCTATATTTTAGGAATAATACTTTAGCAGCTGAATAGAGGGAAGATTATTATGAATGAAATACAATGGATTATTCTTACTTTGAGCCTGAATGGCTAGAAGGATATTAGAGTCTTTTTAGTTATTCAGTCTCACAAACCAGACATCCTCAACTCTTCACTTCCTCTCACTCCCCATATCTGACTAGTCATGATGTCCTGTTGTTTCTACCTTCATAATAGCTCTCCTATATATGCTCCCTTAACTTTGATGCCACCACTACCCTTGTGGAGGTCTTGACCTCCATGCCTGGACTCTTGCAAAAACCTGCTGGTGGGTCTGCCTACATTGTTGCACCACTCCATGAATCCTCCACTCAGCTGTCAAATTAATCTTCCCAAAGCTCAACCCTGACCATGTTACCCCAGTGTCCATTAGCTCCCTGTTGGGGGTTTTGGATCTCTGAAAAAAAAATGTTAAAGTTCAATTGGTATTATTAACATTTTCTATGAACAACATCTCCATCTATGAAACAACAAAATAAGAAATTGAGCCCAGATTTTGTAGGGTTCATCAATATCCAAGGTATAAATGCTTATGCTGATAAGGTAGTAATAAGCTCTTGAGAGAGTTCAAGGAAGCAGCAGCATAGCCCTGCTTCCTATAATCTCCAAGTTCAAAGAGAAAAATCTGTTTGACTTTTTCGCTGCTCCTTTCATATATAACTCCATCTCCTGACTGAATATTTTTCACTGGCTATGTATGCCCCAAGCCTGGAATGCTTTCTTTCCTCATTTCAGCCTGTTGGTTTCTTAGGCTTCCTTCAAACCCCAGCTAAAATTTCAGTTTCTACTAGAAGCCTTTCCCAATTCTCTTTACTCCTTTCCTTCTGTTGAATATTTCCAGTTTATATTGTATATACATATATAATTGTTTACATGCTGTCTCCTGCATCAGACTGTGAATCCCTTGAGAGCAGGAATTTTTTGAAGTTTTTTGCCCATTTTTTAATCATTGGTGCTTGGAACAGAATCTGACACATAGTAGGTGCTTATTAAATACTAGTTAAGTAATTAATTGGTTGAATGGTTTAGACAGGGAAGAGATGAGACACAGAGTAAAATTAAGCAGCTATTTTCATAGTCCAAGCAAATTATAATGTGGTCCCAAACTGGAGTAGTGGTTGTATTAATGTTGAGAAGTAAGTGGTTCCAAGAGATGTTGAGGAGATAGAATCAGTAAGATTTGACAACTTTTTTGATTTGTGGTATGAGGAAGCATGATGAATTGAGGATTTACTTTGAGGCTGCAGGTCTAGTTGGTTAGAAGGATGTTTATATGCTAAACAGGAATAGAAATGTTCAAAAGACAAGTGGGCTTTTTGGGGAAAGGGATTTCATTGTCTTTGGAAATGTTGAATTTAGATGTCTATGGGAAATGACTATCAGTGATATGGGACTAGAACTAAAGAAAGAGACTAAGGATGACTATTAGAAGGCTAGATTGAGAAGATATCTAGATAAATGTGATAATTAACACAAGCTAGCTGTCAAACTAACCAAAAATAATCAACAGAGGGAGACAGACAGAAAGACAGAGAGATAGACAGAGGGACAGAGAGAGAGAGACAGAGAGAGGGCTGCATACACAGCCTTGAGAAAGAACTTAAGTTAGAGGATGGGAATGAAATGATGACTCAACCAAAGAGACTGAGAAGGAGCAATCAGACAGAAAGGAGCAGAACAAGAAGAGAGAAATATCACTAAAAGTCAAGAAAATAGAGTGTCTGGGAAAAGAGTTTGTTCAGCTGAGACAAATGCTGAAAAGGTCAGGATGGATGAATAAGAAAAAGCCATCAAATTTGGCAGTTACAAGACCATTGGTAATTTTTGGCATGAGCAGTTTTATTTGAGTTATGAGGTTAGAAACCAAATTACATAAGGTTGAGAAGACTGTAAACAGAGAAGTGAGGGTAATGACTATACGGGGGAAAACTCCCTAAGAATTGCCATTGTAGGATGAAATATATCTTCTTTATGCTAAGGCTAAGCACTTAAATTGGGAGCTTGAAAAAATCCTCTCTTCTCTTCTCTAGGATATTGTTGCATCAATAAACCCTTCCTTCTTTTGTACCTTAAGGCAGTAAAGATTTATATATTAATCACTTACTATGTGTAAGGCACTGTGCATTTATAATTTGTTTTAGGTTGCACCAGTCCATGTTTTGTTTCTCCCAATGCAGGTGGCATGCATGTGCATGGAGATGCAGTGTTGGAACCGAGCTCACTTTGGGGTTGGGGTACACAGTTTATATGTCCTTTGAAGAGTAGGTATTCCCAAGAGGTACCAATCAACCCTGATTGGTTAACACACTTGGAAGTGGGCTATATTAAAATTAGAGTCTTGAGGTGACTTTGATCACCAAAACCTTGGTCAAAGAGACATCAATCTCAATATCACCTGTCTTGACTATAGGAAGAATCAACATTTTCCCAGACCTGTCCGAACAAATACAATGATGGAGAATATACCCATACTCAAACTTAGAGTTTCTTTTACTGTGTGATTAGAACTTGGCCTGAGTAAATTTTTTTTAAATCAATTTATTTATTTTTAGTTTCCAACATTCACTTCCACAAGATTTTGTGTTCCAAATTTTCTCCCCATCTCTCACCTACCCCCACCTCAATGGTGCACATTCTGAATGCCCCTTCACCCAATCTGTTGCCCCTTCTATCACATTCTATCCCCTCTTTTATCCCTTTCCCTTTCTATTTTCCTGAAGGGCAGAATAGATTTCCATATGCCACTCCCTGCATATCTTATTTCCCAGTTGCATGTAAAAACAATTTTTAACTTTCATTTTTAAAACTTTGAGTTCCAAATTCTCTCCCTCACTCCCAATTCACCCTCACTGAGAAGGCAAACAATTCAATATAGGTTACATATGTGTAATCATGCAAAAGCACTTCCATAATAGTCATGTTGTGAAAGACTAACTCTATTTCCCTCCATCCTATCCTATTCCCTATTTATTCTGTTCTCTCTTTTGACCCTGATCCTTCTCAAAAGTATTTGCTTCTGATTACTCCTCCCCCAATCTGCCCTCCCTTCTATCATTCCCCCTCTCTTATCCCTTTCCCCCCAATTTTCTTGTAGGGTAAGATAGATTTCCATACACAGTTGAATGTGTATGTTATTCCCTCCTTAAGCCAAATTTGATGAGATTAAGATTCACTCATTCCCTCTCACCTCCCCTCTCTTCCCCCCTTTTTCTTGCCTCTTTTATGTGAGATAATTTGCCTCATTCTACCTATTACTTTCTATTTATCTCAGTACAATCCTCTCTCACTCCTTAATTTATTTTTTTAAAAATCACTCCTTCATCTTCAACTCACCCTGTGCCCTCTATCTATCTATCTATCTATCTATCTATCTATCTATCTATCTATCT